>NC_143576.1:58645058-58749757 GCF_048544385.1 Mastigoproctus giganteus | reverse complement strand
CTGCGATGGGCTCTACAGACAGCAAGTCTTAATTTTCTTTCTGCAACTGTGAAAAGCAATTGAGTCAACCTGTACCAGCATATATATAGGTGGAGATTATAAAGGTAGGTAGATAGTGTTGAAGTTCTAACATAACTGAAAAATGTAATTACGGTGAACAAAGAAGAAAAATATGGTATAGTAAGTAATTAGAAATACTTAATGCCATGTGTCCTATGATTTCAGCACCGCCTTCTGGTGCCAGCCGCCGAAAACAAAGGAAAAAAGGGCAAGAAGTACAGCCTCTGTTTCTGACATGAAATATACGCAGCAAGTGGTACACGTGGGGGGGCTCAGTATTGAAGATCGGGATTAAATTTTAATTTAAATCGTATGGCTTACGTATATTTCATGGCTGACTCGACTGAGGCAAAATGCAAAGATTAAGAAGTAGGATAACTTATTGGGACTGAGTAGATATATAATCGTAGAGAAGACCTGTGCTGCAGTGGAAGATAATAAAAAGTATAGCGTAAATCTGTTCTGAGGTATTTATGGTATAAGATAGCGACCACGTGTGTAAGAAATCGGAAAGTTAAGGAAATAATCAAAATTAAAATAAAATAAATTACGCTGGCTATCCTGTGTGTCATCAGTTAGAAACTGTTAAATTAAATTGCGAATATATAACAGGGGTAGGTATTGAACACGTAAAGTAATGCGTCCCAGGATATAACGGAGTAAAAAGCTTGCAAAGTAGCATTAAATAGTCGCTAAACTTTGTTTAGGCGAGAACAAGAACAGTGTTTATAGCAGAAAAGGAGCATCTTGAATATTGTGTTCGATAAACTAATGGCTCACGAGAAATAGAAATATATAGAAAGGTAGGAAAGCATAAACAGAAACATATGGCCCAATGGCACCCTCGTTAAAAGATACAGAGAGCAATCGACAAGGCCACAACTACTGCAGTGAACACCCTGGCAAAACAATAGCAATTAATGAACATCTCGCCAGTCTTCAAAGAAGATACAAAAGTCTCCATTTTCCTACAAAATGTTCGCAGCATATCCAATAAACTCCACACCTTGCAGAGCCTTCTAATCAATTCAGAACACTCATTTATCTGTCTGACAGAAACGTGGCTCCAAAATAATAAGCAGCTGAACGCTCTGGCAGACAATTTAGGCTACAAGTGCATCGGTAGAGGGAGAGAAATCAAAAGGGGCGGAGGAGTAATGATGCTATATAAAACCGACTTCCAGATTGGGAAAGAACAAAGCTCTAATTCAGATAACTTCGAAGCTGTTATCGCCACATTCTCTGGTGAGAACAGCAAGGTACAGCTTTGTCTTATCTACATGCCACCAGAACATACGAGGGAGATCAGAAATGAGTTCTTTACCTGGCTGGTATCAAACTTAGACGTAAATATTGAGACAATCATCTTAGGAGATCTGAATATGCCGTTACCGAGGAATAAAGATGCAAAAGCAGAGCTAGACGCCACAGTAGAAGCAATCGGAATGAAACAATTAACAACACCTGCGACAAGAGGATTACAGTGCTTGGATTTAATTTATTACAACGCGCAAGATGTTAACTTAATAGACAACTCCTTACAGTTTTCCTCCGACCACTCTGCGCTTTCAATGGAAGTTGCTCTTCGAAGACAGATTGCCGATCAGAACTGCGACACACATCAGAGTAATGAATCAAATTTGATATTTTCCATAAAATATATCAAATGCGAGGTCATATTGCAATGCTTAGCGCAATATAACTTTCAAAGTCTACATAAGATGTCCACTGAAGAAGCCATAGATGAGATTTCGAGGTTACTCTTGCAGATCGCCCGTCTAGGAGCAGCAAAAGTATTAAAGATCTCCGACAGAGCGAACTCTTGGTTCACTCCACAAGTAAAAGTTATGTTTAAAAAGAAGCAAAAGCTCTACCGAAAGTGGAAAAGAACTGGGCACCCGACTGATCGGACTATGTACAAACGCGAAAGGGCACAGTTCATTCGACTGAAAAGACAAGCATACTTTGAGGTTATGAAGGAAAAATTAAAAAACGGGAAAGAGAATGGTTAGCGAGAAAAACAACAAAAAAGAAATGACGGACCAGCTGTTTAGAGAGTGGACAGAAGTCGCATTCGGAAAACCTTTGAATGAAAAGCAGAAAAATTGTGAGGAAAACATCCGCGAGATGCAGAAAATGATTGAAAAACTGACGGATCCCACTGGAACTAACCAAACTAGAGCTAGAAACATATTACGTGAAATTAATATCAGCAGGGAAAACTTAAGGAAGCTATTAACTCGCTCCCCAGTAAAGCAACGATCGGGCCGGACCAGTTCCCGCTATTCATGATAAAAATATGTAGCGCTTACATAATCGAACCGCTCCACCACCTCTTCCAGCGAATACTAAGTGAGGGGGTTATCCCGGAAAAATGGAAGAGATATTACGTAAAAACCAGTTCCAAAAATAAGCAATCCTAAAACCAGTAAAGATTTCAGGCCCATCGCAATCGGATGCTCTCTGCAAAAAATATTTGAAAAAGCAATCCTGAGCACCATCAATCAGCACTGCTTTGGGGACAGGCCAGAATACTTACATTCTGTGCTTCCTCGAAGGTCGACTATTACTAATTTAATGAAGACTCTACTCCGAATACAGCTAGCTTTAAACAATAAACAACAGTTGGTCATCGTTTTTCTGGATGTTGCAGCAGCCTTCGACAACGTCTCAATCCCAGCTATAACAGTAATCCTCAAGGAGTATTTCCTCATTTCAGGAAGCACTTTAAGCATTCTCACTAACACCCTTCAAGAAAGACAAATTATCGCAATAAACGGGAAACAAACAGCATCTTACTGTATCTCCAGGGGAGTACCTCAAGGGGGCGTATTGTCCGCCACCTTCTTTGCAATAGCACTAGCCCCATTTTTAGCTCAAAACTGTGAACAATTTATTACATATGCTGACGATTTGAAATTTTTTGTAACATCTAAAGAACAAGAAACTGCACCCCATCTATCAGAGGAAGCAAACAAGGCAATCAAGAAGCTAGAAGAATATCTGCACTACGTTGGCCTGAAACTTAATGAAAAGAAAACTGCCCAAATGACCTTCACCAACAAAAAGAAGAAAAATGAAATTACGATTTTTGTGAACAATACCAGAATCCAAAATTCCCCCGCACATGTTGACCTTGGCCTTAAGTGGGATGAAGGATTAAACTTCATACCTCACTTCGAACACATTAGGAAAAAGACATACGCAGCACTGTGGAGCACTAGACAAGAACTCACCGGTCTCCGAAGCCCTCATCTTATAATTCAATACATCCTTAAATGCGTTACACCGATTCCATTGTACGCATCGACTATCTGGTCATCAGCCCCTGAGAGCAACATCAAGGCCTTCTTAGGAGTAGAATACTGGCTCCTGAGATGGCTAAACAAGATTGCCGGGAAACCGTTTACCATCTCAAGAGCGGTCTTGTCTGCCAATCTGGACATCACATCCTGGAAATATATCATCACAACCAGAAACATCTTAACTCTGGCAAAGCTACTAACGGAGAGAATAGATTCGCCGAAAGTGGGAAACGTGATCACTCGCCCCCGGATGATACGACCGAGAATAAAGAGGGAAGAACCAAGTCTCAAGTGCCAACTGACTCAATTGGACTCTCTGGGGAGATTTTTCCAGCAAATACTGTGAATTATTTTAATAATTTAAATATAGATCCAGAGAAACTATGTACAGACAAAATGTATAGGACAGAAATCTTTGGTAATGTGTATCGGCAAGTATAAATATAATAATATTTAGCATTTAACAACCATTTGCAATTAATTAAATCGACTTAACAATTAATTCATTAACCACATATTCTGTGTTTTTGCATCTCCAAATTTTGTAAATAAGTTCATGTAAACATGCTTGTAAATACTATAATGTAACCACACCCTCTAGCCAACGTGCTGTCTATGGGTGTCTCGAAAGAGAAATAAACAGATAATAATAAAGAATACGGAAGACGAGACAAATAGATCTTGATAGAACAGTGTTTATAGCAGAAAAGGAGCATCTTGAATATTGTGTTCGATAAACTAATGGCTCACGAGAAATAGAAATATATAGAAAGGTAGGAAAGCATAAGAATACGGAAGACGAGACAAATAGATCTTGATCGGGCAATTCGGGGTTGCTATTCCCGTTTCTATAGTAGGACCCTGAACATAGTTCTGTGAGCATACTACAGTGTTTATGCCAGTTGTGTGGTATATAAATAATAAAAAGATAAGAAAGTTTAAAAATAAAATAATAATATACTCCTTGGTTGGCCAATCAGTGGATACAAGTTTTCTATGTTTGTAAGACACCAACGAGGCTAGGAGTATAGACTATACATTATGTACAAGCCTAGAAGCTATAGAATATCTGTTAGCGCCATGATGTTATTGATATCAATGGTGTAGTTAAACAAATTTTTATATTCGATAATAAGGAGTGCTTTATTGATATGGTAATACAGGTAGGCTGTAGGAAACTGGTAGTATAGAAGCGTGTTGTAGAGGTTTCTGATATTGTTAACTATCATTTTTTTGCTATTGAATATAGTGGCTATTTTGATACATTGAGATAGAATGATATTAGCATGTATCTTTTTGGAGATATTAGAATGCCAATGCGTGAAGTTAAAGACTGAAGTTGATGGCTTCCCGTTTATTGTATATATTTACTGAGGTCTGAGGGTTATTAAGATCTATATCTAAAGCAAGGTAATTGGCTGCCAGGTTATCACTATTGGATTTTTTCCAAGGTGGGTTCTTCAGAATATATATTGGCATCATCTTGTAGGAAGTTGGGGCATTTGCTACAAATAAATCGTCTATGTACCTACACAAGCAGATTTTCGGGGGGGGGGGGGGCAGTGAGGTTTCATACCAGTACAGGTATAGATTTGCAATGATGCAATTGGCAGGGCTACCCCTAGGGGTAAAAATGGTTTGTTGGTAAACTGTTTTACCATTAAAAATGTAATTATTGGCAATGCACAAATTCTACGGCCGCCGTAGCCGAGTGATCAGCGCCCGGGTGCATAAGTACACGTGCCTTGAGTGAGCGGGGTTCAAGCCCGTGATTGCTAAATACGGGTGTTGTTTCTAGTATTCTGTCTATCTTGTGAATCATTTGGTCGTCTCGGAGTATAAACAGAAAATTTATTTATTTAATTATTAAGTTGTTCCAATATGTTGGTTTACGGTCTATTATATGTTTCTGTGTATTTTTTTATACAGATTATTTAGTACACGCTTCAGATTAGCTTGATTAATGCTGATGAATAAGCTGTGGAAATCAAAGGTTTGTATATGGGATATATTACTATTATGCAAGGCTTTTAAAATGGGGATAATGTTGGATGGGGATCCTGCTCTCAGGTAGGATGTTAATGATGGGTTTCAGTAACTGTTCCAAAACCTTGCCAGTGATAATTCTGAAGCCTATTGGGTTCTTATGGAACTTGGGTATGAAGTATATGTATCGAAAATTATTAATATTAAGTTTTAATTTTTTGTTGATAGCTATTAACTTTTTTGTTATGATATTGCCATTATTGGTCACAGGCTTGTACGTTTCACTAGAATTGAGTTCAGCTTTCAGTGTATGAAAGTAAAAAGCTTTACATATGAAGAAATAATTTCTGGCAGCTTTGTCTACAGGGGTGATGATAAACTGGTCATGCAGCTCTGATAATTGTTTTTTTTTTTTTAAGTATGTAGATATTGCAGTTGATAGTTTCAGGTGGGGATCCATGTGATTTTAAGGCTTTATAATTGTTTATTAGTTCTGATGACACAGTATATATCCACATGCGGAAAGGTTCGATAGGTGTGTTGTATTTATAAGCTAGCATGAAGCAGTAGTTGAGGAGGTCATGATACAACTGCTTTTTGAATGTGGTTAGGCTGGTTTTTGTATACAACGTGAATTTATAACCATAAGAAAGAATCTTTCTCAGATCCTGATAAGGTATTATCTCCAGGTTAATACCTTATCAGCCTTGTGGCAAATGCATGTGTTGATGTCTGGTTCTTCTATGTCCATATTGGTAGCAAGAAATTTGTAATTACAGGACAGAAGGGCAAAAGGTTTAGTATATCTGTATCTGACTTTGATTTTATATTTTGGCAGTTCGCTGGAAGGAGATCTGCATGCGAGTTAATGCAATGGTTTCTATTGATGCAGTTCATGGTGGTATTATGAAATTTTAGAAGGATGGTAGAATGTTCCTTATTAATATTATAATTTAATGATTTTAGTCTAAATTTACAAATGTCTATAAACAGGTGGAGACGATTCAAATCTAGACACCTGTCTAGATTTGAATCGTTTGCTTTTTTTATTAGATACATCTTGGCTTGCTTATACATTTAACCATGTGCTTATACATTTAACCATTTCCCATAAATGAAGAGGTTTTTTATACAGCTGGTAATGAAAACTATGGCTAAATTTGTTTTTGAGGCCATAAGAATAGTATCTTTAGTTTCAACATAAATATTTCTTCCTCTCTATTTCTTAAACAGGGTCAGGTATATAGGCTAAGATGGAGATGTGGATGTTAGTGAAGCTGTGGAGATATATATATATATATATATATATATATATATATATATGTTAGTAAAGATATATATACAGGGTGTCTCAAAAATACACGGCATAACTTCAGGAATGAGTTCCTCATATGTCGACAATAAAAATATTTTATATCAACATAGTTCCGGAAATGCTTGGTTCCCGAATTATTAACCGGAATGTCTTATCTTCCGCAGGTGATTTCCTTCATCACAAGGTACTGACAGAATCTGGTGGTTTTCCATTCCGACCATGTACTGAAATCAGAAGCAAGCGGATATGCACTTTATGTATGGTTTGGCGGACGGCAATGCTCTGGAGGCTCGTCGTTTGTACCACGAAAGGTTCCAGAACGAATATGTCCAGACAGGAAAACTTTTGAAGGAATCCATCGCCACCTTTGTAAACATGGGACCTTTACACCTCGTGCTGCTGACAGAGGACGACCACGATCTACGACTCCTAAAGTAGAGGAGGAGATTTTGGATGTTGTGCATGCCACTCCTCGAATCAGCACACGCAGAATAGCAATGCAACTGGCTGTTCAACGTTCGACTATTTGGAGAGTGTTGCGAGAACACAAACTGCATCCTTAACATCTGCAACGGGTATAGGCCTTGTCACCAGCAGATTACCCGGCGCGAGTAATGTTCTAACAGTGGTTCTTGCAGCAGTGTGGTACAACTCCTCACTTTCCTGCCTTAGTGATGTTCACAGATGAAGCACAGTTCACACAAGACGGAATCCAAAACTTTCACAATCAGCATGTATGGGCTGAGGAAAACCCAGTTCTTAAGTCACATCACCAACAGCGGTTCAGCCTCAGCATGGGTGGGTGTTTTTGGTGATAAGTTATTTGGGCCCCCATGTACTTCCAAACAAACTCACAGGGCAGGCGTACAGAAACTTTCTGGAAAACAACATGCCTGATTCCTTGGATGACACGCCACTGATCATTCGTCAACAAGGTTTTTTTTTTTTTTTTTTTTTTTTTTTAGGAGCATTAGCAACTAAGGCCATATTGCTCCGGGGTATGCGGTGGTCATTCCCTGACCTTTCCGCATCCTCCGTATTTGGTGGTGACGGGCTCGAACCCCGGTTTAATCAAGAAGCATGTGCTACGCACTGCTGCTCCTTCCCACCTGGCTACGGAGGCGCCTTTCGTCAACAAGCACACTTCATGCACGATGGTGCTCCTGCACATTTCAGCCACCTAGCCCGCAATTACCTGAATCGAAGGTTTCCTGGTCGGTGGATAGGTAGAGGTGGACCAACTACCTGGCCTCCACGCTCATCTGTTTTAAACCCACTGGATTTCTTCTTGTGGGATTTAAAGTCATTGGTGCATTCGTCTCCGGCAGCTGATGTGGAAACTCTCCGCAATTGAATTGTGACAGGTTGTGAGACAATACAAAAGATGCCAGGAATTTGGTATCGTCTTCGCGAGTCCATGAGACGTCGATGTGAGGCCTGTATTCAGGCAGAAGGTGGACATTTTGAACAATTACAATTACTATAGTATAAGTTGATGTGAGCAGTTAAGTGTCATAGACAGACCTTCAAATCTCGGCAACAAAGCATTTCCGGAACTATGTTGATATAAAATGTTTTTATTGTCTACATATGAGAAACTAATTCCTGAAGTTATGCCGTGTATTTTTGAGACACCCTATATATGAAGTATAGGATATGATGGGTTAAAATCTGTATTTCTAGTAGAAAGATAGAAAAAAAATAATAATAAATTTGATACGACAGATGCACCAGAGCGCGCAAAGCAGGAGCAAATTATTCATAAGTATATATTGTATATCCATGTATTAATAAATGTGAAAGTAGGAGTAAAGATGTTAGTGAGAGTTACACAAGGTGCTAGAAGGAAAAGGATAGATTGCAGAAATATGAGCAAATGTAGTGCACTGGTGTGCAAAACTTAAGGATCAGTCAGGTTTCACCTGTAGCTTCTCACAGGAGTGACCTGCATATGGAAAAAGCATATCAAAGCAACCTAGTGAGGTACAGAAATTATGAAGAAGTCAACACCGACACAACAACTGAAACAAAACGGTACAGAGGGATTTTATTCAAAAATGGCAACATAGCACTGGCTGCCATGATACAGATGCATCACTGCCAAAGATGGAACAAGGGGAAGAGGTGGTCCTCAGTATGAGATATGGCCACCCCTAATGTCGATGCAGGCTTTGCACAGCCTGTCCATACTTATAAAAATGTTGTTGATAAATTCTTGCGGTAACATCGTCCACTCCTCTGTCAGCGCCATCTTCAGCTGGTGAACATTTTCTGCTGGGTGTGGACGTGCCGCTAGGCGTCTCCCCAGAGCGTCCCATATGTGTTCGATGGGATTTAGATCGGTAGAACGGGCAAGCTAATCCATACAAACAATGTCCTCACTTTCCAAAAGCATATAAACAGCCGCATTTCGATGGGGTGTGGCGTTATCATCCATAAACACGAACTTGAATCCAATGGCACCTCGGAACAGACGCACATGGGGAAGGATTACCTCAGTACAGTAGCGTGCACCGGTTACAGTACCGCTTTCCATTATCTAGATTTGTGTACGTCCATCCAAGATAATGCATCCCCAGACGAGAACACCTCAACCGCCATATCGATCCCTTTCAGTGATGTTTGCGGGGTGATACCGTGTGCCAACCTCTCGTCAGATTAGCTGACTTCCAGAATCGCTGCTGAGGCTGAATCTACTTTCATCAGCAAAGAGTACCTTACCCCATTGCACTGCTGTTCAGTCCTTGTGTTCGATGCACCGCTGTAAACGGTTTCTCCGATGTGCAGGTGTTTAAGGGACACAGCGTACTGGCCGTCGGGCAAACAGTTTACCTTTGTGGAGTCGCCTGGTCACATTAAACCGCGATATCCTGCGTCCTGTGCAGCTGGTTTGCAATGGATCCAGCTGTCTGGTGTCGTTCCCCTCTTGGCCTGTAGGAGTATATAGCAGTCATAATTCGGCCTTGTTTTTCGTGGAGGTCCACCACTGGTCCTTCGAACAGCTGTACCTGTCATTCTGAAGGCCAACCACGCACGTGAGACGATGCTATGGGCGATACCGAACTGTGCAGCCATACTCTTCGCACTTCGACCTTCCTCGAGCTTCCCAATTATTCGACCCTGGTAAAGTCATCCAAATGTTGCCTATTGGCCATTTCCTCGTCTGTAGCGTTGTATGAAACCAATCGAACGTCTGTAACAATCGTGCTCACCATTCGGCAATTTGCACATAACTGCTGAAATGCTGCTTTTATCTGTTTATGTGAGCCCTCTCATCACGATTGAAATTTTTGCATGTGCACCAGCTTTCTATTGAACGGCCACAGTTAAGCAAATCGCACAGGCTGTTTCGTTTGATTTTACGGTTGCAACCTTTAGAAATAGTGTTGGTCCTTAAGTTTTGCACACCAGTGTACGCAATATGAGTAATTATAGACTGAATTATAAAGCCAATTAATTGGCTTTATAATTCAGCCTATAATTTTACCTAATTCATCATAACTTATAGGATATTCACATTCTTTTCCCTTTTTAATACCTACATTTGCTCATATTTCTGCTATCCTTTTCCTTCTAGCTTTTGGCACCTTGTGTAACTTTTACTAACATCTTCACTCCTACTTTCAAATTGTTAAATATATATATTATTATTATTTTTTTGGATTTTTTTGTATCGACTTGTATCAGTTTTCTGAATATCTTTTAATTAAATTATACAATTTTGCTACCACAGTTTACACTACGTGCTTTTTTAATGGATAGAAAATAAAAATAAAAAAATATTTACGTGCATGTAGTGTTTCCATTTTTGTATGTGCCTATAAAGCGAACTGAATTTGTTAGAAAAGTATAAAAGAAAGTATTTCATATTGTGAAGTAAATCACCTCTTTGAGTTGTACTAAAAATAAATAGCACTATTCTCTATATAGGTAATTATTTATGGCGTGTGCCGTTTCTCAGACAGACGTTCAAAATTATGGTCCTTCATGTGTGGTTTAAAAAAAAAAATATTCTGTTTATACTCTGGTTTGTTGAATACACCGAGGGTCCACCTTCCCGTGGTGTGGACGAGTACCCAGAATCAACTGTCCAGGTGACTGATGCTTCTGGGTAGCCAAGCGGCCAGACACAACAACAGAACACACACATAATACACACAAACCTACGTCACTCACATATCTGGCCCATTTGTAGTGATACTGTTCTTCACAGAAAAACGAGGCGGAGTTGAACAGACGTTCTAGGTGCCGCCCATTACATATCCACATATATACACTGATCACATAGGTCAAAGAAGTTTACAAAGAACCAATTTGAGAAAAATGCAGTTAATCAGTTAATTTATTAGTCATCCATTAGTGCAGGACTTGACAAACCAAAGAAGATATATTTCTGCAATATGAAAAATTACGTGACATTCTGGTGGTTTCTTCACTTGTCACTTGTTTGGAGAAGTCTTGATTCAAATTCTGTCGGAAACCGGAGGAAATTTTAACGAGTATACAGACATCATGCACTGGTGCAGTATGGCCTAAGAAGCTGATGCTGTGTAAAAACCGACAACACAAGAGATGTAAGAATGGAGTGTCCGTTTTTTCTTAATGTTCATTAAATTGAAAGTTTTTCGATAACGATTGTATCCCATATAATTGACAGATGAAACAGATACTCTGTACATCTATGTATTCGAAACAAAAAATGAAGTGAAGCAATAAAAAAGAAGCTTTTGTTTAGCTCGATTTTATTGGCTGGTGCTTAGTTAGAAAAAAAGATAATTACCCTGACCGTATAGATTGAGATACCGCTGAATCTTCAGAGTCTTTAAAAAAACTCCTTAAGCTTAGCCTTGCTTTTCACAATCACCCTAGTATGCTCACATTCCAACATGCGACTTTTCCCTTAAAAACTGGGGAATGTCAGATACTCCATCGTCTGTCTACTTGCAGTTCTATTCAGCACACCTGGCTGAACATTCTGACTTCTTGCCAGTTTTCACTGATGGCTCGAAGAAGGAATCATACGTAGGATCTGCTGCTATCTTTCCGGAAACTGCTCTATCGGAGCAGATCCTCTCTGAATGCAGCATATTTACTGCAGAGCTGCACAATTGAGTTTGTCCTGGAACACATTAATGAATACCAGCATCAACGGTTAATTTTTACTCTGATTCTTTGAGCGTCTTACAGTCTTTATTATCGGTCAGATATAATTCCCACCCAGTTCTGTCTCAAGTTCATCAGAAGATCCACTCTCTCCTGAACGTGAATACAATATCCACTTCTGCTGGATTCCCAGACACATTGAAATTAGGTGAACTGATTTGGCTGACACCGCAGCCAAATCAGCATTTTCCACTAATAATTGTCGCATGTCAGTCCCCTGTACAGACTACAAGCAAATATTACACCAAAATATACAATCCCAATAGCAGGATTCATGGAGTACACAGACTACAAATAAATTACATCAGATAAAGCCTGTAATTTAACCGTCGCAGTCTAGTCTGCGTAGGAATCGTAAAAGGAAGTTGTTCTTGCTCGGACCCGTGTAGGACACAGCCATCTGACACATTCGTTTTTGCTGAGGGCTGATGGCCCTCCTATGTGTGAGTCCTGTAATATAGTTTTATCTCTGAAACATATTTTAATCGAGTGCCCAGATTTTAATGATATGCGTTTTATCTCTTTTAACCATCTGACTTATACACTCAGTCAGAGTTTTTCCAACAATGACAAGATGCCAGCTCTTTTTAGTTTTTCACATCTTACTAATTTATATGCATGTATATAAAATCAGCTTTATATTTTTAAATATGTTTTAAAACTTATACAGAATCTTTTGGCCAGATAACCTATTTTAAAGTTACCGGAATCTATTTTGACTTTTGTCTTGGCGCATTATAGCCACTGCTAATGCGCCAGAAAAAATTACATTCAATTCAATAGTCATGCTCTTCACAGACACATTTGGCTCATTATAGCCCTAGTTGCTGATGCGCCATTAAAACCCAAACAACCAACCAACCTCACACACCTAGTCTAACTTATCTAACAACTTTAGCTTCTGCGCATCATTCAGATGCACACGCCTTCTCTTTTTATCAGTTTTCTTAGGGACGTGATAACACACTGTAGGTGAGGCTATAACAAAGAAACAGAGCACAGACGAACAGTTAATGATATAATATCAAGCGTATCCATAAACAGATTGAGATGCTTGTTGGTTGCTGCCGTGACTCATGAGTTCCCAGTTTCCATATATCATTAGCACAGTCAGAGTTCACTCTGGTGCCACTCAAATTTTTTCGTCCGTTAAATTGAGGTCCGTGAAATTGAGGATTTACTGAAGTGAGGATATTCAAATTACGAATAATTTTAGAGGTAATAAGATTCGAGTTACTGGAGCTATGCAATATTTATTGCAAACGAATCGCTTTTGTACGACCTTGTTAAAGCGAACTAAGTTTTTTACCAAAAAACATAAGTTACTTAGAGAAAATAGGTAATCCTCCCAACCTGTGGTAATTTGTTTCAAAAATATAACTTTTCTGACAAAATTAGTTTGCTTTATAACTATTTTAAAAAATGATGTTTGCACTACGCTTTCATAAATATTATATAACTCCCGTTGTCTGAAGGGTATTAATTCTAAAATTGTTTGCGCTGCAAACATTAATTTGTTTATTCTTATTTGAAATGAAACAGGAATGAATGCAAATAAAAAAGTAACGTAGATATTGTGGGACGTAATTAGATATAAATGGAGGTGTACTGCCATTGGCCAAATAGTAGTCGCTCGAATCTCTCGTTAGGTTGTGAATGGTTTAGCGAGCCTGTTGCTGAGTTCTTTCCTTATGCTCGAAATAGTTGGGCCCAGTGAGTCTTTTATTAACTCATTTGTAGCACACCGCCGAGTACACCTAATTGGAAAGATTTAATACTGCCCAGCAAAGTTAAACGGATAAGAAGAATGTTGTAAACTTCTAAACTGCAGTAAGTACGAAAAGAAATCAAAGGCAGAGGAGAGAAAGAAGACTTTAATCCTTTCTGGTAATGTATCAAGAACTGTAATATTCAATTTAGTTCGTTTTTAAACTGCAAAAAGTTAAGATAAAGCAGAGTTATCAAGAAGAAACACGATAACTTACAATGAACTTGGAGTAATATCCTGCGACTTACAGAAGGAGGAACACTATTGGTGGCAATACACAAGTAGGCGCCCATGTGTAACCTGCTTACCTTAGTAATACCAAGTTCTTCTCCTTCATAGGTGATTTCTGCAAATATATATAAAAAAAATGAAATTGAGCATATGTGCGGTTTAATTTGTATATTACTCCTTTTAACTATTTAAGCTATTTAATATTAATACTGAATTATATTGAAAAGATTGATTTACTTGCAATAATATTTTTGCAAGTAAATCACTGTAAAAAAGATCAAACTATGAAAAATATTAATATATAAAGAGTAATAATTCTTTCACTACTGCAAGTCAAGGATGTTACAAACAAAATGATCTCAACATGAGTTAAATACAAGATTATGCGTGCTTCAACTCACACTGTTCAGACCAAGGCTGTATCTTGGGTTCTTGACAAAATTAATTATAAAATGCAAATGCTTAAACAGCTAGGATGCTGTTTAAATGTGTAACTACACTGTCCTAAAAGAGGTCAGTAGAATGAGCGCCACATCCTACTTATATAATACTACGTAAATACCTGCTTAAATTCAAATTAAGTTCTCCTTTTGATATTTAACTTTAGCTCATTATAATAAAAGCTCTGTAATAATCTTCAGCTCTAATCAACGTAAATAAAATAATTGATTGTTAGCCACTAAACACCTGTAAATAGTTTATAATTTCAGCCTTTGTACATGTATGAGCTTTTGTATATACGAAGTGTGGATGGGTGCAATAAAAATAACACAAAGTGTGAAGGAGCTAAAAAAATATATGGTTTTATTTTTATTCAAAGTAATCACCACTTGATTGAATGCACTTATTACACCGTTCTAAAAGTTCCTGAAAAGAGTCAGAGAAGGCATCCAGGGAGATGATGTTCAGTTCGGCTGTTACTTTTTTTTTTTATGTCCTCAACATCCTGAAATCTCAGTGCTGCATCTTAATTGCTTATGTGAATAATGGTAGACACGTGGAGATTTGATCGTCAGTGCAGATTCGATGAAACAGTTTTTCTTTTGTGTTATTTTTATAAATTGATCACCTTGTGCGCCGCTGGTGGTTAATTTCTAACTAGTTATTATTTTTTAAAAAATCCCACCTTTTCTGAATAAAAAACGTGTTCCGATACGAATTAGAATTTTCAAATTATTAATTTTTAAAATTGGGAACAGATCCTATAATCTGAAAAGAACAATCACATTGTTCTTTTCCTGTTTGGGGTTGCCTTAAAAATTTATGCATTTTAATTGATGTTAAATTTCTGTTATGCCTTGCATAACGATGTATTATACAAACTATATACACTAGCTAAATGCGCGTACCATATATAGGGCAGCGTAAAGATGCAAAAATGCGCTGTCCTCCTAGTCAGTCCAAGGGCTAAAATAAACAGATTTGAATTCCTGGAAAGAACTTCCATCGTCCTTCGATATCTCGAAGTTTATTCTAGTACAGGATTCGAAACGGGCCATTAGTAACTAAGCCACTATTCTAATTGTTCAGCTATTAGTAGTGGTGCAGTATTAGCTGTTGTAGCAATTCCTTTGCGATATGACGAAACCCATTTTCGGCTAACCCTTTGACAGGGTATGTCTCTGCACATGTCCTTATTTTCAGTTCACTGGCTTTCTTCCATTCTAGTGATATCAAAAATAAAAAAGTTAAAACCCCATCTTTAACCACAGTAGTTTTTTAAGTTCTTTTTGAATCGGCTCTGTTTGTCGTTGAGATGGAGGTGTTTCATAATAGAAAAAAAATAATAATAATAACTGCCATTGAGAGTTGCATAAATTATTTAAATCAATTTTGAATATGCACGTTAAATAGTGATACTAACGTTGTCATATATAACTTGCTTGTAATAAGTAATACTTCCTTGAAGGACTATTTCTTCTTTCAAGTATGCAGTCCTCTCGGTTTTCAATACTTTATGAGGTCGAAGGAAAATATTTAGCTTGCGGTAATAACCACAATTTGAACCGCTTTTAATGTACATTCGAAAAGAGAAGTCGCTGACAAACGAAGGAAATGAATGTACTAAAGAAACAAAGTCATCTGCAGGAATCGTAAGTGGCAATGTTTATCCCAGTTTTACCTGGCAGGCAATTACTCAGTATACCGCAATCAGAGAGCGCAGTGAAATATTAATTAGTGGACTTGGAAGATGTATACGTCTCAGTTTAATCGATTGACTAACTGACACCACACGACATTAGTTAATTCTTTTTTTTTTCTGCATTACTACGAATTACCAAACTTTATTTAGAATATTTAAAAATGATTTATATAATTTTAAAAAGTCATAACCAGATAGTTTATATTTTCTTCCTTTCAGACTGCATTTAAATTGTCAAAATACACAATTAGGACGAATACATTTTTCTACTAAATATAAATGAAATGAGGCCTGTTTGCCTCGTCATAAAATTATTTGATGATCGTGCAGTGGAAACTTTGAACGAGACTTTAAATAAGTTAAAGCACAACGTCACAGGTATAGATATTTTATCCATCAATGGCTTTATGGTTCATTTTGTTTAGAACTGTGTTGTGTGATCCCTTTTGATAAAGAAATCGATGGTAACACACATCATCATAATTGCTGGAATGTAAAATCAGTTTGGCTTTTATCACTTCATTGAAGTGAACAGAAATAGCATATGGTGATGTAGCCAAGTTCGTTATGTACGATACTGAAGAAATTGTTTGTTAGCGTATCATAAAAATGAACTGAAAAATTTTGTAAATAAAAAGTGAATTTCACAAAAAAAGATTCATATTCCAGTAAATATCTCATTCATTTGCTTGATTAATTTGGTATATCTTATTAATTAACTTTGTGTTTATTGATAGCATACTTAGTTATATATATAACTATGCCCTATTTGTTGATATATATATATATATATATATATATATATATATATATATCATCTCTGTAATTTTTCAATTAATAATCTATAACCCCCATTTGATCTTAACCTCCTTAAACAGTTTGTCAATATTAGGCCGTTCTGCAAACAGTTCAGCTCGTAATTCATAGCGGTTTCGTGGATGCTGTGGTGGTGTTTACACTTCGTTTAAGGTAGTCCCACACGATCTTTTATAGAACGTAAATCTGGATTGGCTGGCCACTTTATATTCCCTTGTGTCTGTTAAACTAGCACAGGCCCAGTGAACAGGACAGTTTTCATCTTGAAATCATGAATGTCACTCAAATGTGCAGCAAGAGGCGCAACCTGATCAACCAGAATATTTGTATAACCAGCCTAATTCATTCTGGTTGGCATTTCAAGTAAGAATCACAGTTCATAATAGTTACAACATCCCCAAAGCATCACTAATCCAACTCTAGCATGTACGACACCTTGCGCACAGTTTGAATGAAATGTTTCGTTGTTTCTCATGGCAATAATTAGATTCATAACATCATAACAACATCAGCAAAAATTAGATTCATCAACCCACATCACAGCTTTCCAGTCATAAACATTTCAGTATTTATGTATTTGAGCTCATATCAGCCGGGATTTTTTTATGCACAGCTGTTAATACTGGTCTTCTTCTAAAGACTATATTCTAGATATCAGTATGCAATTCTCTTTACGGTATTCTCTGAGAAATCGGCTGATGAGGTCCTTGGTTAACTGTTTGTAGCAGTTCATATGTTATCTTTATTTGAAATTGTTTGTCGTTAATTTCATATTATATTTGTCTCCGGTTAGGATCAATTAACACTGATTTTCTCCCAAATTTCTGGCGCTGATTTATGGTTGATTTAGAATTACGCCATTTCTTAAAAAATCATATTACCGTTCTTTCTGAAACAGCAAATTCGCCTACTCCTTTAGACCGAACAAATGCTATCACTCTTTTTTTAATATCTACTCGCATCTTTTCTGCGTCTCATCTTTTATGGTAGAATCCCTTGCTTCTTAAGTCACAGCTAATCTTTAATCACGGCTAATCTTTGGACAGTAAGGCCCTGTGGTTGATACGCTATACACTTAAGGGAGGTAGCAAGTGAGTACATTGAACCACTGAGGGTAATTATGAGAGCATCACTGGACTCGAGTGATTCCGTTGGATTGAAAAAGTGATAATGTTCTTCAATACATAAGCGCGGTTCTAAGAGTGAACCGCGCTTATGTATCTAACTTCAGTAGTAGAGAAAATCATAGAGACAATGATCAAGGGTGGAATTCAACATCATTTAGATATAAATGGAATTCTGAAGGATACTCAGCATGCTTTTGTAAAGGGAAAATTATGTTTAAGAAATCTGGTTAGTTATTTTGACAAGGTCATTCAAGAGCTGGATTTAGGGAATAATTTGGACATAGTTTATTTGGATTTCAGCAAAGCATTTGACTCTGTCCCACATGAGCGGTTACTTTATAAGCTGGAACAGGTTCGAATCACAGGAAAAATCCTTAGATGGATAGCTGGATGGCTTCAGGCCAAGAAGCAGAGGGTTGTGATATATATGGTTATTTCTCAGATTGGATTGATGTAAGAAGTGGGGTTCCCTAAGGATCAGTATAAGGACCACTGATGTTTTTGATTTTCATAAATGACATCGACGAAGAGATAGAGGGCGTGATGTTTATATTTGCAGATGATGTGAAGATTGGTAGAGTAGTTGATGATCACCGCCAAGCAGAGCTTCTTCAAAGTGACCTAGATAGACTTCAGGGATTGTCAGAAAAATTGCAGCTATACTTTAATCCAGCAAATTGTAAGGCTATCAATAAACACATAAATAAAATAAAGTAACCCCAAAATAACTTATACACTTGGTGCAATTGAACTAAAGCCGGTACTGGAGGAAAGGGACTTGGGTATTATGATACGGTCAGACATGAAGTTCTCCGAGCACTGTTATTTAGACAGGTTGCAAGGAAGTGCTATGGTGTTGAAACGTTCGTTCATTTATCGAACAATTGCTAGTAGAGATAAGGACGTCATAATCCCATTATATAAGACTATTGTTAGACCACACATGGAATACTCTGTTCAAGTATGGAGATCGCACCTAAAGAAAGACATCGTGCTTCTTGAAAGGGCCCAAAGATGGGTAACTCTCCTGATAAGATCGGCAAAAGGGCATCCATATAAGGAAAGACTACGAATATGTGGGTTGCAGAGCTTGGAGACTAGACACCATAGATGAGACTTGATTGAGGTGTTTAAGGCTCTGAGAGGCATAAGCAAAATGAATGAGGACGACATTTTCACGGTTATAAATGATTCTAGACCAGGGGGCCATAATTTCAAGTTATGGGGGAGAGGTTTACACTGGATTGCAGGAAGTTTTATTTTAGCCAGCGAGTTATACATTACTGGAAGAGGTTACCTACATGGGGGGATGGGATGTTATGGGTGTTTAATGGCGCATAAGCTACACCGGCTATAGTGCGCCTATTACCTCATACATGGGTGGTAGAGGCTGGTAGTTTGGGGAAATTCAAGGGTCACCTGGATAATTACCTACCGGAGGAAGTAGACCGTCCATTTCCTTTTCTCTTATTAATTATTTATTATTATTTAATTTAATTTTATAATAATTATTTATTTTTTAATTTAATATTATTTTTAATTTTATTTTTTTGTTTTTTTTTTTTTGGATGGTGCAGCATAAGCCATAGGCTTCCTTGCACCATGTGGACCACATCATAGGTATGCTAATCTGCTTGAATTTTTCCACTTTATTAAACAGATCAAATTATATCACCGTTTTTGACTGATGTCTGTGCATGCGTAATATTCATAACGTTGATTAGTGCAATATGGCCTAAGTCGCACTTGCAAAAAAAAAAAAAAAAACAACAGCACCAGTGGCTAATATTATAATATACCTGTAAATCGAGAAAACGTTAAATATGCTAACTTCAGATTCTTTATAATTATGCTAACTTCAGCATGTGTTCAACGTGTTATATGCAGGTTGAACACGTGCACATTCTACGCTTTATTTACAATACCACAAGTGTCTAATTTTTTGTCGAGTTTCTGAGCTCTCTCGTTGCACGTGTCCTTTGAAAGGACTTTCGCAATTAATTATAAGGAAAATAATTCTTATTGAAATTGTTTTCTTTAAAATTAATGAAATTTATCTTATTAAAAGGCGTTGTCAAAATGCCTTTCATGTCAGTTTTAGATATAATATTAAGTATAATTGAATTGAATTGCGAGAGTAGGTAGGATATTCTTTTTGGTCTCTCGACGACGATTTCACTTCTGAGAGAAATTTTCATTTAGTCATATCTCTTGGCGCCATCGCGCCATGTATAAAGTGCAGGCGTTCCTTCTTGCAGGTACAATATCATTAGTCGCGCAGTAAATGCACGATCTTCCAATAGACATGAAGCGTGCTGTCAATTAACTCAGCACACTGTGCAGGTTACCTGTCAGTCAATCGACTTTGTATGACATGTACAGCAGAAAATGAATATTACAATACAATATTAGTGCGTATATTAGTGCTAAATATGATAGAATTCGGTTGAGAGAATCGACTGAGGGTTTTCCCATGTCTGTGTGCGCGCTGGTTGTAAGTTATATTCCTTTTTCGGCCATAATACACGACAGTTAACGTAAGATACTGTGAAGGAGCTAGCGACAAAATACATAAAAAACACAATATAGAAAAATATAATATAATATAGATTATAGTATATATTATTATATTTTTTGAAAATTTAATATAATATTCAAAACATAATATAATCAATAAGTATATTCATAATAATATACTTACTGATTACTCGATGCAGAAAGGGTGTGAGTTGTCGAACGAAAGCACATCACACAACGAAAGATGGACATATCCGCTAGTTTTACGTGTACTTGGTTAATGTTCATTACTGCCAACATGCAGATTTTTTTTTTTAATCTTGAACATTGGCCCTCTGAGGTACCATCAATCTGTGAACATGTTCTTATCGACAAATAATGGACATCACTAGAAACAGAACATTCGCGACGCTTCCCATCGTGAAGCTGTCGTAGATAATGTCTCGCATATTCTGCTGAAAATATATCTGCATATTCTGTTGGGCTCACTTTTCGATCACAGAAATTAGATACTCTCAGTTCTCTCTGATGACATTGATTGATATGAGATTGACTGGGCCTATTACGTAGGAAACAAACAGGTTTTCTGACGTTGATATTACTACACTAAGAGAAGCCAAGCGAATAAATCGAAACAAATAAGAGATTAATCGGAAATAACAAATCGTCAAATTTTCAATAAGCTTTAACTGAACAAGAAGGCTTGTTCGAATTTCTGTTAATTAAAAAAAAAAAAAAAAACTTTGTTATTGATTTCATTGCTTCCTGAGTTTGGCAAGAAAGTTCCAAATCGCATTATATCTAAATGAAGTACAATTATTTAGTATTTAATATTCACTCTTTAGTAGTTATCGCACTTTACTAGAGAGAGAGAGAGAGAGAGAGAGAGAGAGACTGCATATGTGTGAAGAATTTCAAACCCACTGCGTGGCGCTTTTTAAATTATGGTGCCAAACCGATAGCATTTGTCATCTACTCTAACCAATATGTGCAGGTATAATCAAATTAAATTCTAGGAATACAAATATTCCATATGTGACCATTGCTCTATTTTCATAGTAATAGTAGACTACGCCGCAAACCATCAGCTCAACTGGATATTATAACTTGAACATCTTTAAATTTGCTTAACTATAACAATATCGGTGTAGATATTGTATAACTTTGAACCCATAAATTTGAACTACGTATGTAGTGTAAAGACATCGTTTTAATTGTATCTCATATTGTGGGTGCTTTCGCAACGAGATAGTTGGTACTGCACTACTTCAAATAAATAACCATTCTCTAGTAGAGAAGACTACTGTTCTGTTATTTATTTTCAGTGGATACCACCACCCAGAATTCAGGGGTGGGCAACAGCCGGCCCGCGGGCCACATCCGGCCCTCGACGATGTTGTATCTGGCCCCCTCGGTAAATGCATAAATATAGAAAATCCATACCTGACTACACTCGCCGTAAACGTTCGGTTCAATCGGGAATCGCGGCCAGTACAACAGTAACCAAGTGATTCTACGCAGCGTCAAAGAGTTATTTCCTAATTATTATTGTAGCATCGATCGAACGAAGTTCCTTTGGGTTTGACTTCTTATTGAAAAAAATAATATTGGTGCGAGATATTATGTTTTATGCCTTTTCTAATTATTACAATTTTTAATTTAATATAATTTATAGCCCATAAAATGAGCCAATTAAAAAAAAAAAGAAAAATTGATGCCGAATGCCGCATTTTCAATGATAATTGGACATTCAGATATTTTTTTAAAAAATACATTAGTAATTTGGTAATTCAAGTAATATAACATTTTTTAGGTTCTGATTTTTTTTATTAAATCGTTCAATCTATTCCTGCCCGCATCATGATGCGAACATTTCATTCGGCCCGCTGACGAAAAAAGTTGCCCACCCCTGACCCAGATGATCGTTTCGAAGCTAGTGGGCTTCATCATCAGTGGGTGGGTAGTGCATGTTAAATTACTTTGGTAATTCTGCTGAAAATATATTGCACAATGTGATGGCATTGTTAAATTACCTTGGTAATTTAGCATGCCATCACAGTTGCGAAGTTAATTCCACAATATGAGAGATGCCAAATGGTGTAGGTAATAATAATGTATTAGAAAATGAAATGCACAAGGCATAATTTCTTATTGGTTTATGTAATTAACTATATAATATCAGTGTAGATACACCATATTTACCCATAAATTTGACTACGTATGTTAGTGTAAAGGCGTCGTTTTAATTGAAGTACAGCAATACCAGCTATCTAGTCGTGAAGGCACCCGCAATATGAGATACAATTAAAACGGTGCATTTACACTACATAAGTAGTTTAAATTTATGGGTAAACTGTGGTGTATCTACATCGATATTATATAGTTAACTACTTAAACCCATAAGAAATTATGCCTTGTGCATTTCATCTTCTAATACATTAAATTCGCTTTTTACTGTCCTCTAAATCACTTCGTGGAATAATATTTTCTCATAAGCAGACCTAAATAAGTGCCATGGATGGTTTCTTTAGTTCCTTGACTGCTTTGAGAGCCTCGTACCATACACAAAAACATAGAATGCTAGTCACTGTAGAGTTTGACAAGAATAGGCACCCCAACCCCTAGGTTTCTTTCGTGTTCCACCAGCTTGAGTGCGGTACCGTCCAACTGGTACGCTATTCTGGGATTTCTGCTGCGCACAATCGGTACTGTACTTTGCATTTATCAATGTTAAACTTAAAAGGTTTCGTTTCAGTAACACACTTTAATTCCTGCCATTTACACGGACGTTTTTTCTAGGTTTCGTTTCAGTAATACGCTTTAATTCCTGTGATGATTTGGGCAGTTGAGTGTTTGATAGGGTCCCTCGTTTTAATTTCTTTGAAGGGATTAACCGTGTTCTTTAAGCTCTCATATTCCCTCATCACAATGCTGAATTTGCACTTAATCTGCTCACTCTTTTTGCAATGAAAATACAGAAAAGTATTCCCTTTGGCTATGTCATGTCCTGCTACTGATATTTTTTTGAAATAAAGAAGCAGTTCATGAATAAAGCTATGATCCACCAGAGAATTGCCTTCGGCAGATCTCTCGCAATCCAGGGCTTTCCTACCACTTTGGGGTGTTTTTCGCTCTAGACCGAGGCATCAGTTTTAATTTAAGATACTTAAGTACAATAATAATGCTACACTATGCCACAGTAATACGTACTATGCTGTACGTTACGCATTTTTATGCAGTTATAGTACCAACCACGTTTGTACTATTATAAATTTGCAGTTACAAACGTAATAAAATCGCGTATAATCACTTATAATAGTAATTATATTCATACATAGTTACATAAAAATATTAACTGGTGTTTATGTTATTCTTATATCAACGTAATAATCACAGAACTATGGCGGCAGAAACTTTTTCCTTATAAGAAAAGAAAAAGTTTAGATGACTTTGGAGGAGTTCTCAGAAAGATTCTTATTTTAATTTTTACTTGTTAAAATGTGCTATTACTGTTTAAATATACTTTAAGCCAAAACAGATAAAACGATAAAGATCGCTTTATCTGTTTTATTCCTGCTAGAATCCATTAGGATTCTCGCAGGAAGCATGCTACGAGCCACAAGGAAACAGTTCCTTTACACTAGTCACGTATTTAATTTTTATTATCAATTTATATTTACACTTTATTTATTATTATTATTTTGCATTTATTTATTAAATAAGAAAATCAAGCAATATTTACGCAATACTCACCACAACAATTAATACATAACACTCAATGCAACAATTAATACATAACACTCAATGCAACAATTATTACATATTACCGTATACGATTATAAATAAAACATCATAAGAAAACAACGAAAAAAATCAAATATTATTATACGTCATTGTTAAACATTGACTATTTTATGACATGCTGGTGTTAAACCCAAAAAAAAAAAAAAAAAAAAACGCCCCGCAATGTGGAGTGGGCCGCGGGTAATGCTGTTTTAATCTTTCCTTCCACTCTGGTAAATTTCCATATCAGCTTAAGAAATCGGTCGTTCAATTTCCCAGGGCTGTTAATGTGAACTCTAAGAGAACTAGAAGATGATACGTCAATTCTAATAATAGCTAAAAAAATTCTTGCCCACTTCAAATCAAAATAACTACAGTACTCATTAAATGAGAGGAATGACTCAATAAAAATGAACTTATTCTCAATTACCTTAGGTCAAAATACAATGATTTGGAAATGCTCAAGATTCCGAATTATGGGAATGTGACTGGACAGTTCGCTGACGTAGGACAAAGAGTTCTTCATTATTAGAAAGAAGACAGCATAAAGGCAGGGTTCTTACTCGTTTAGCACTGGATAAATTCTACCCGTTCCCAGAAAGGTTCATTTTGGCTCTGATTCAACCATTACCTATGTTATTGTTTATGATTCAACCATAAACTTATGTTATTGTTTAATAGGAAACGGCCAACCAAAGAGGAGTCATGATGGTTATTAATAACATTTTAAATACCTGCTTCGGTTCAATTTTGAAACATGTTTGTTGACTACAAGATATATGGATGGTGTTCGTTAACATACTTTTGAATGATAAGGAGCATTGTCTCACAGCTTTTTTATTGTAGGAAGCAAGCATCCAGTACTCTCTAGCTGTAGGTTTTCTATAAAATTAAAGACATTACCAGAACGAAATGTTTTTCATGAATATTTTATTGTGAACACTGCCGCCGAATGCGAAAATTTGATATAATAGGCATCCTAGCTGGCAAATTCCGAGTATCCAATAAAACGCGATCTACCACCTTACAGAGCCGCGCATTATGCAAATTATTCGTGCTTATAAAAACACACGCACAAAACTCCAGTACTCGGGAGGGCAAGCCATCGTCGTTTAGATGATTCTTTGAGATAGCGGACCTTTGAACGAACTGAAGACGGGTAGTCGCAGGCGGAGGGGGTGCATTTGCTTAGTGTGTCACGCAATATCGTCTCTCCACTATGGAACCAATTTCAGGAGACAGCAACCATTACAAGAAGAGCTGGGCAAGGTCGTCCGAGGGCTACGTCAACCAGATCAAACCGTTATCTGGCTCTAACACCAAGACGAAACCCTGCTATGTCTGGTCATCAACTGTCTCTTGAGGTTGCTGAGGCCACAGGCGAAAAATCTCAAACCGGACTGTCTTAAGACGGCTCAATTCAAGTGGACTTTACCCAAGAAAGCCATTGGTTTGTATCCCATTAACCCCAAACGAGCACAGAGCTCGTCGAAACTGGTGCCATGAACATGTGACTTGGAGCCCTGGCAAATGGGGTACAGTTTTGTTCTCTGATGAGTGCCATTAGCCTAGAAAGAGGTTCTAGACATTATTTCATCTGGAGACAAGGAGGAATGCGGTACTATCTAGTCAACATCAAAAAAAGGGACACTTATTCTCGTTTGGCATGTAATAATGATCAACGACCGCATCCCTCTTCATGTTTCTGACAGGGATACTGTAACTGCGCAGAGGTACTGAAAACAGATCCTCGAACCCTGCATGCGAGTTTGTAGAGATGCTGTTTGCCCAGATTCTCTTTTCATGCACGACAACGCCACTGCATGTAGAACTCAAATGGCAGAGGAATATCAACGACTGCTGTGGCCAGCACGGTCACAACGTAAGTCCGATCGAAAGTGTGTTGGACGCCCTTGGGCGTAGCAGTGTACGCCAATGGTCACTCGGCGTGCAAAATAACCCCTCGGTCACTCGGTGAGCAAAATAATGGGATTTATTGCCACAGAATCTTATAGACACCCTTATATCGAGCATGTTCACCGCTGCCAGGCCTGTTTAGCCTTGGAGGGGATCATACGCCGTACAGATGTCATGTGACCATATTTTCGAGCAACCTGTATCGCCTTCTGCTGTAATATGGCCTTTTTGGAAATTCTTATACTAGCTCTATAAATGTGCCTTATACCTGTCTACGGCTCATAATAGCTTTAGACGCTAATGCGCCAATAAAATCATAATCAATCAATATACCTGTCCAAAGTTTCTCTCTGTCTCCTCACTTCATCATTATTCTATAGTACACCGGCATGCCAAATTTTGTCCCGCTTCATCGCAAGCTGAACGAGTTACACCACGTTTTCTATGCTCTGTTAATTTTGTCAAGCAGTGTATGTTTTTAGGAATCTTTTGTCACTTCGAAAGATCATATAATCTATAATTTCAGAGAGGAAACTAATTTGTAGATTTCGCTTTACAAGAAAGTCAGTTGGGAAGCATAGCCTTAATCTTCAAGTAGCAAAAACGTGGAACATTTTCTTCATCTTATAGTCTTCAAATTCCCTAATGAAACTATAAGAGAAAGTTTAAAGAACTCGTTTTAAAAAAAAAAGTCATGAGACTTTTTCAAACGAGTTTAACTTTGAAAGACTATCTAAAACTGCTTATTTTCTCACTCAGGGGAACCCAATTAAAAATCCTTAGGTTTATTTGTGTTCCCCTATTTTTATCGTTATTGTACTCCTTGCTGTTTAGACACATAATGGAATAAATATGCAGATTGTTATTTTATTCAGGCGTGTTGCAGGTGGGGATTTTTAATTTTTCTGAACTTATCAGAATTAAGTTTTGTGAGGATATGGAACGTTATGCATCCACAGTGTCGAAACTGCTTGGCGTGTGATCAAAGACTAGATTACTCTTAACTGAGCAAATTTTCTGTCTTCCTGTCGTTGCTATAACCTGTAATTTTATTCTTGAAGGAGCAGTTTTATTCAACCTCCGAAAATGATCGAAAATCAACCTCCGAAAAACCTATTGCTTAATAGTTTTGCCATGGCAGTGGCCTAACTCACCTCTCAAAAACTCTCTTTTACCCATCAATTTAAAAATTGTTTAACATTCCGATGACAGTCAAAAATAAGTTGAGGAAAGACAAATGTGTCAGAGAAGAATTCTTTGAACTCTGTGGATTCAGAAATTTAATTTGAAATGAAAAAAAAAAGCAAAAGTAAAATCATAAAAATAAAAATTTAATTGCATTTGAAATTTCAGAAATAATTTTTCATTTCACTATAAACTGAATTGAACGCATTTCTCTCAGTGATTAATTTTTCCGTTGATTTTTCGGGCCCAATTTGCGAGATACGTTTTGTAAAATTGTGAATATGGAACAGAAGGATGAGAGAATTGTTTAGAGAAATTATCCTTATTAAATAATCGGTTATTCTAAGTTTTTAATACGGTACGCATACATCTTGGTCTTCCCAAAGGCTATGTCAAGAGTTTCCCAAACAAGATTAATATTGAAACTTCGAAGAATAATGAGATGCAAGATAACTTTTAAACGTGGTTAGTGAAGTGGCTAGAAGATAAATGATGGAGTTGAAGGTTCTGAAGGCTGCATGAAATGACGTGAGGCGAGTAGTGAAGTGTTTACTTTTTTTTACTCTTGATTTATATGAATGACACGGATAAGAGCACTAGCTCGCTGCGCTGTTCAACTCACCGTATATTGTGTTAGACAGGCCCAGTGAATACCAAAGTTATTTCACATGAAGAACTTCTACGTAAGATGATTTAGTTAAGTCGAAATGCAATCACAAAATAGTTTTCAATTGAATAAATAAAGAAGTAGACCTAATTGGGTTTAAGGCACTTTAGGAATCAGTGGTTAATAAATTAACAATATTTTATATATTGAAATTCTGGTTTTAAAAAATCGTTCAGTTCAGAATGAAATGTAGTTTTATCTTGCGCATTGTTTATAAAAAAAGGCTGAAATTATGTTTTATCTTAATATCAATTACCACACATTCCAGATGATAAGATTAACGCCCCATAACAGGCGCTTACATTTTAGAAAGCAAATTTTGGGGGGAAAATGCATATTTGAAATACAAATTCGCAAGTGCTTACTAAACAAATTTCAGTCATCTTTTACTCATCGTATACGCTAATAACACGTCGTCGCTACTGTCGTACTCGCCATTGGCTGATGGTCTGAAAATTCACTTTCTTGAAAGAATTAATCACCTTCAGATCAGTGATATTTCTGATTTCACATTTCTTGAAAGGCATTGGAACTGTCTCGTGTTTCACTAATTCCCATTATTTTTTCATCCATTCTCACATCGTAGAAAGGAATAATCTCTTCACTCGTTCTGTTGTGTCAAATCGTGATTTGTGATTTGCTGTGTGCATCCATTTGGTCCTCTCCTCTTACATGAATACTTTAAAGTGTTTGTTAAATGGGATGCCCAATAATTGCAGTTGGGTAAAGCGTCCTCCTTGAATTAAAGCGAATTCTGTTTTAATTCAGCAACCGTTCTTTATGCTGCGTGTCTTACGTATGATCTAAACTGGTCACGCAATAACAAAGTTTGTTTTTTTTAGAAAGCCACCTGAACCCTTTGTCGATGCTGTCACTAGTCGCGTCTAAAGTTAAAGGCATCACTGCGTGACACAGACAATACAAGGCAAGGGAATTTTAGCAACATTTTCCAGTGATAAAAGTACGTCATATAGTCAGGAAAATACGGTAGTTGCTATTGACTTCTATAAGTTTATATAAATAGTTATATGGAACTTGGAAGAACCATTTTTTTTCCTAAATTGGTAATCCAAAAAAGACAAAAAAAAAAAAAAAAACCTTGCTGAATGGAAGAACTAAGTTCGAATTCGAAGCATTTGTAGGAATTACTTTATTTATTTTTTGTTAGTTGATTCCCAGCGTGTTTTAAGGGGTTTAATTCATATTCATATTCATTAAGCTTCGCAAACAAATTTGATCAGATATACAATTTTAAAAGCTTTTCTGTGTTCGCTTCGCCATCCATTAGATAGAGTGCAACGAAACGTTCCATGGTTCCTCCTTCATCCGAGAGAAGAGTCAATATTTGCTGTGTTTTGAATCAAAAATTTTACCTCCGGATTAGCTGATTCACCGGACTGCTGTATCACTACAGCGGAGAGTGATCCATTCTCTGATCAGCAGTAGTTTTGATAGAGGCATGTTCTCTTAAATTCAAGGAAAGATTATAGGCAAATTCCAGTTTCAAGTTTCAAAATTAGTCCTTCCTACAGGACTGTCAGACACTGAAAACGTTTGAAATTTTGATTTCTTTCCTTTCTTTCCTTTCCTTTCCAATTAAATTAACGCACTTAAATTCAGTACAACGTCAGACTGAACAGTAGACACAAATACAGTATGTGCTTTTTTTTGTTCTGTTTTAAGGGTAATTGCAAAAATACAGCTCAAAATGTTTGAATAGCAATGCGGGGTTTTAAAGGCAATGTCAACAATGCGATTACACTGAGCCCCGCGCTTAAGGGGCCTTCAGCTTTCTCTAAAAAAACGTTACAGGTTATCACTATTTAATTCTGACAAAATTTACCACTAAAATTTTGACGATCATGAGGTTCTGATCTCATATTTTGGATTATTCTTCACAGATTTTCAGGCCAGTTCCTGCTTGTGATGCAACCTAAATGTAAGAGTTATCAGTTTTAATTTTTTTTTCTTTTTTTGCGTGATTATCTGCGTATATTTGTTCAAAACATCATTTGATTTTTCAGAATTATATAGTTTATTCTGTTATATTTTTTTTATTCGTGAATAAAGATGTGCATTGTTGCAAATCCATGTAAATGTTTAATCCTTGTGTACGCTCTCAAATTTAAATTAACCGTTAAAGATGATGAAAAATTAATTTTTAATCTGCGAGACCGCATCTGTGTTACTGATTTTTATGTCTGTAGTCTAGGTGTGGTTAAATACTTTTAGGTACTGATCCAAAAATTAATTTCATTAAGGTTTTTACAGACCTTCAGGAAGACTTTAGGAATTGCATTCCTAAATAACTCTTTAGATCAACTTTTCACATAAATTTTATGTTCAAAATAAAAAAAAGTGTTTACCTCCAAAATGATTTGGAGATTATTTGTATCAAAACGATTTATTAAAGCAATGTAAGGAGCCTTTGGGCAACTGAGGATTATGCTGATTATTGAATTTCCCTGGGCACCACAGTTACTTTCGTTATTACCTCATAAAAATGGCAAAAAACATTCTTGAGACAGATTCTTGGTCAAAGTGAAGTACACAAACAGCGTCTTGTTTTCATGTTTTATTTATTTTGATTTAATTTTATTATATAATGTTTTACTAATTTCATTATAAATTTAGAAAAAAAAAATTAGTTATTCAAGAACGATGTACCTTAGTTAAAGACACGTGATATTAGTTACTCTGACGAAGAAGGCGTATAGGTTCAACTTTAAAGCCAATATAATTAAAACATTGTTTTTTTACGTAGTAATGTACTATAATGTTCTTTTGATTTGCTGCTGCTAAATTTCATATTTTAACAAAATATTTTATAGGGATCGGTCACTATATTTGTACTGCTCATCATAATTATAATGAATCATATAGATCAGATTTTAAAAAGATTAAAATGCGTAAAATAGCTAATTATTCGAATTTTGGTTAAGAAAAAATAATAATTATTATTATTTTTTTTAATCTGATTATTTTGATTGCGAACGAAATAAGTACCTAATTAATGTGAAGAGAAAGACTGATCATAATCTTGATTACGGATATATTTTCTTCAACCAGTGCAAATAAAATAATATATTTAAATTAGGCAGAGGGGAAAGGATTTTTCAAAAATAAAATAATCGAAAGGTTACTAGCAATTAAAAAAAAAAAATACAGCAAAAATTGAACTTTTTTTGTATAAAAAATAGCTGATCTGTGGGATAATAATAAAATAAAAACTTCGAAGAGCGGTTTGGATGTCTTAGGATATCCTTTAAAGGTCAGTAATGGACAATATGAACTGAAAACATTCGGCCAAATTGCCAGTTATGGTCGAGAAGTTTCGGGAACTTTTTTCGCACTGCGTTGGATGGAATAAACGCGAAACAGATTTTTCTCGAGGCTGTCGATGAACTGGTGAAAAATGACACGGGAAGCGATGACCAAGTGATCACCCCTAAGCTATTTGGAAAGCACACACACTTCCTGACACTTAGGTAAGGCAAAAAAACATAAAAGGCAGTGGGTATTGATTTTCTTAGCGTTCTGTGTTACTTAATCTGAACGTCGCGTTTCCAACCGTCCGTTTGAACAGAAAAGTCCCATGTGACAGTTTTTCCTCGTCCATAGCTACGGTTTAGTTTGGACACTCGGCTGATAAGTGGCATTATCTTCCTATGGAGCGAGTGATCTGTCACGGGGAAAGGGGGGAAAGTAAAAGTGTCTGGCATGCTTCGAGCGATGCCATAAAGAAAGGTTCGACGACAAAATGAATCTATCGTCAGATGCTTGACGGTTTCAAGTCACTTTGACGTCAGCGCTGTGTGTGTGTGTGTAAAGTGGAGTAGAAGGGAATTCATTATTTACCTCACTTCCTACAATAGTGAGACACATTTTTCCACTTGCAATGTTGAGTACTTCTGACCGACTTTTTAGCAAGGAATAATGTTAGTGGGTTGTCTTCGCTCTAAAAAACTGAAACTTGGTAAAGATCATCGACATTTACAAGACTTGCGACTACTTTATGTTTTGAGAACGAATGAAATATCTTTTAGCGAGAAAGAACAAAAGAAAGGGCAAGGGAGGGGGGGATGCAATTAACGTAGTATTCTTAAAACTTGGTATAACAAATGGACTATGCTAAAGTGATTAGTAGAAACCTTTTATTTCAGCTTATAATTTCATATGGTGCACTGATTTTTTGATGAAATGAAAACGTAAGGTTCAAATTGATATGCAGGGTGTGATTCAAAATTTCACAGACCAGAAGTAGGAGTATTATACAGCTAAAAATAAGAAAAATGTTTCTATAGACATATGTTTCGAAATTCTTTAATTCGGAGATTTTGAATTAGAAAAGATCATAAATAATAGAAACCTCTGAAAAAGGTTTAAGCTGTTCAAAGTGCCCATTCGCATTGTCGACGAATCCTCAATTCCTTGGCATGTCTTATTGGTTGTATTCTTAATAGTTTTAGAAGCTTTCAAAATGCTGTTTCTCAGTTCGACTTGCATGGTAATACGAGTACATGTGTAAGTCCGGGTAATCGTGGTGGCTATTGAAATACCGTTTAGACAATCTATCAGTTATCGTACTCTGCATTTAAAAAGTCAGAAATATCACCAGAGAAGTGCGCTGGTCCAGTTGTCCAGCAGGAAATGTAGGTATGCCATTCCAGAAAGTCTTGCTGGTAAAATAAGGACAATATAACTCTTCCCAAAAGCACACCACACTTGACATTTCAAAAGGAAACGTACGTTGATAATCAGCAGTGTCATTCTTATATGGATTTTGTTTGGCCCAGGTATGAGTATTTAGAGTTGAGAATTTAGTTTCTCGTAAAATATGATTAATCTGTAGTCAGAATACTGCTGAGAAATTGAGGATTACGTATACATTGCAAAATGAGCTACTGAAAAAAAATTCTGCCTTTGTTAATATCCTGTGGCAGCAATACTTGTATGGGCGCAATGTGAAATGTCGCAATTTCTGCTCGCGTATCTTCAGCCCTACACTTGCAGATGAAACATTTACGCCACCTGACAACCTTGGGGTAGGAGATATTTGTGCAGCACAAACTATTTTCCCCTCAACATTTGCAGTTCGTCGAAATCTCCCTCTACCACTGTTTACCCGTTATTGTAAACATCACACCTATTTCTCTAAGGTGAGTGCAAATTTTTCAGCGTATGCCCTCATACCCGCTATGAAATTCGTATAAATTTCGCCAAAAATTAAATAAAATTATATCAAATAACTCGACGAAAATAAAGAGATGCATGGTGTGTTCTCATACTACCAGTTTAAGAAATGCCGTTCTGTATACAACGTAAGTGGTCATGGAACTTGAAAGTACAGACACTTGATATTGCTAGAATGTCCTGTACTGCGCTGGTTACACAGAACTGAGTAATACGTTTGATTCTTGTAGTAAGCAGTATTCTTGCCAGTGTTGGTAAGTACGTTTTGTACTGTTTAAAGCCCGTATTTTTATAACATTAATTTTAACATAAAAATTCTTCGCACTTTCACACTAGTTTGTAATTTATGGTTAATGTTTATCTTAGAGATAAGACTTTTGACGTATGTTTATAGGAACTCTTTTCTTATATTTCTTCCTTGCAATTTGAAACATCCTATATGAATTATTACATTTAAATCTATAATTTCAGCCCCATTTAACTGATATATGTTAATGCTTCACCAAGGTAGGAAAAAGAAAAACTTCCTTTTATTTAATAATTGCAAATAAGAGTGTTTCAGGTAATTACCTTCATTTCTTAACACCAATGTTACAAAAGTATTGAAGTTTGCATTCACAAGCAGGGCAAAAAAATCTGTGGTTGATAATAAATCAACGCTCAAGATACATTACGGTGTACTCTGACATGTTTGCATGCATATTTAATAACTTTAATCCTTACAGACTTGACAAGTTATGACCGAAGCAGTCGATAAGCAAAAAATTCTCTAAAAATTAATAAATTTGTAGTGTAGGATCCTGGAACCCATCAGATTGTTTTTAACGGGGCGCGGATTTTTTTGGCTTTGCCCTGGTCGCATAGCTCCTTGCTGCTTTATCCAGGGATAACGCTTAGACACAGGGGACAACTTTTATCAGCTGAAGTCATTTTAAAGTTGGTGTATATCTAAGTGGGAATTTAAATTTTAGTGGAACTGTTTTTTCTTTTTTTCTTTTTTTTTTTATTGCAAAGTTGACGTACTTCCTCTGTGAAGAAAGCATAGTGAAATAGTAATTATTTACTTGTCATAGTAATCCATATCGATGGTAAATAAGACGGCGTTTGCAAATAGTAATCAAAGATAGTGTCCTCTGTGATAGTATAGTGATTTCGCTAATTCTGCCTAGATCTTCAGATGGCTGGACTCGAATCAGTCGTAGACCTGAGGAATTTCTAAAGGTTTCTTTAGTCGGAGTTGTAGTAGCCGATACCAGACGGAGGAAATATGGCGGCCCCCGGTGCCAAGAGTTATGGTGATCAAGAGATTTTCCGAGTGATTCATAGAGCGTTTACTCAAAGTCACAGTTCTTTAGTTTAAAAAAGTTTTTTTTTTTTTTTCTTTTTACGTTCTTTGAATAACTTAGTCTTACGAATTGTAAGCAAGTTTAAGAAAGGAAATCGACCTTTATTTATTTTATTATTTTATTTTTTTTTTGCTTTGAACTAACGTTTATATCGCTTGGTACTTCTAGCGGCACTGCTCCTGCCTCCCCGTGGTGGAACTGGTAACTTGGGAGAAGAAATTTACTCAACCAGGTCTGAAAAGAGCAAAGATGAATAACATGTTTCCACCTTTAGAGCCATCGAGCTCAAGAACGCGGACAAAAGACAATGAAACTGACGTTTCTCCACCTAAACGACTGAAAACAACCCCCCCAAAAGGAGATACCAGCTTTTCTCATCTTACATTCACTAACACAACAGCCTTTGAACAAATTATCACCATTCCTTGTGCAAAAATGTATTGAGACTGCTACAGGTTCACCTAAATCACTAAAGGCGACTCCAATCTAGTGATCTTCTGGTTGAGACTACCCAACTCAACATTCTGTGAAACTATTAAAGCTCACAACCTTTGGAAGACATCCAATAAAAGTTACTCACCATGCCACCCTAAACTCTTCTAAGTCAGTAATAACAGAATGGAATTTATTAACTGTATCAGAGGAGGAAATTGTCAAAGAGCTATAAGATCAAAAAGCCATCCAAGCAAGGAGAATTATGACTTGAAAAGATAGTAATCTTGTTCCAAAAACGAGCATAATTCTTACTTTTAACACTCCTAACTTACCAACATCTGTGAAAGCAGGCTATCTGCATTGCTGTGTCCGACCCTATATCCCAAATCCCATCAGGTGCTACAAATTCCAGAAATGCGGACACTCTCAGACTGCATGTCGAGGTGAGGCAATATGTCCTAACTATGGGTCAAAAGAGCACAACCAGTCTGATTGCACCACTCCGGATTGCCCAAATTGTAAGGGTAACCACCGAGCTTTATCAAAAACATGTGAACTATGGAAGCAAGGAAAAAAAATTCTAAAAAGTATAAAGTTTTTTTTTTTTTTTTTTTTTTTTTTTGGTAGTTGTTGGCGCATCGGCTTCTGTGGCCATAATGCACCTCCCAAGGTTTTTGCAGTACTTTGATTCAAGCCCGAGGCGGGATTCGAACCCGCGACCTTTGGGTTGCCAGGCAGGCACTTTAACCACCCGGCTAGCCCTGTCGGAAAGTATAAAGTAGAAAACAAAGTGACGTACTCAGAGGCGAGAAGACAAATAATCAAAACAGTGACAGAGCATACGTATGCCACAGACGCTCAACATTTCCAGTCGGTGGGCATTCAAGTTGATTTATTAGTTCCTCAGAATGTATCTATTGATAATTGGGCTCGTTCATTGCTCCCTATTTCGGAAACAGTCTCCTTCGCAACAAACAACTGAACAAGCTAGTAACACTTCAATTAACATACCAACCGATGTTTCCTCAACAATAAAACCAAAAGTGTCAGAGACCATGAAACCGCAATCATCACTCTCTGCCGGAATTGGACATTGATGTACTGCATGATTCAGATTATGGAATCTTAGATTACATGCAACTGATGAGATGGATGTGACCCGCCTTTTCTTTCCTAAGAAAGACAAAGAAAAATATATCGATACAAGCAAACTACAACTAAAAATCAGTCAGAACCAAAAAATACCCATAAAACCACATAATGGAAAGAATCCTTCAATGTAATTGTAGAGGCTTTCGGAATATAAAAGATGATTTGCAAGATCTTATTGTTCGGAATGAACCAACTACACCAGTGTGCAAAACTTAAGGACCAACACTATTTCTAAAGGTTTACAACCACAAAATCAAACGAAACAGCTTCAGTCTCACCAGCGATTCTGGAGGTCAGCTCATCTGGCGAAAGGTTGGCACACAGTATCACTCCCCAAATATCACTGAAAGGAATCGATATGGTGGTCGAGGTGTTCTCGTCTGGGAAGGCGTTACCTTGGATGGACGTACAAAACTCCAGATATTGGAAGGCGGTACTGTAACCGGTACACGCTACTGTACTGAGGTAATCCTTCCCCATGTGCGTCTGTTTCGAGGTTCCATTGGCCCCGAATTCGTGGTTTGGATGATAACGCCACACCCCATTGCACTGCAGCTGTTAATATGCCTTTGGAAAGTGATGACGTTGTTCGTATGGATTGGCCTGCCAGTTCCATCGATCTAAATCCCATCGAACACATATGGGACGATCTGGGGAGACGCTAGTGGCACGTCCACATCCACTAGAAAATGTTGACCATCTGAAGATGGCGCTGACAGGGGAATGTACGATGTTACCGCAAGAACTTATCAACAACATTGTTCTAAGTATAGACAGGCAGTGCGTCGACATTAGGGGTGGCCAAAAACTCATACTGAGGAGCACCTCTTCCCTTTGTACCATCTTTGGCAGTGATGCATCTGTATCATGGCTGCCAATGCTTTGTTGCCATTTTTGAATAAAGTCCCTCTATATCGTTTTGTTTCCGATCACTACAAAAGAATTTTTCTGTTTTCTCTGAAATAAGTGGGTTGTGATTATGCAAACGACTGCGAATATCCAATTTCTTCAATTCGCTGCGCACGGTACTCGTTGAAATGTTGCAATTTTTGGCTTAGTTGAATTCAGATATTTGCTGCACACTGGACGTGCAATTTTTCCGTACAGTGTTGAAGTGTTGTTTTTTACGCAACGTTTAAGCCTTTGAAATGTGGAAGAACGGCTTGCTTCCCAGTCATTTAAAAACCTTCGAGATGGACGCTTACGAGAAACCAGGTGTCTTTCGTTTTTTGAATTGTGGCCCCTGCATCCATGATAAGGGAAAACACGCGTTTTCCCCACTCTGGCTTCAGATTACTGCAGTCGAACAGCCTGTGCAAATCTTTGTACTCAACCAGGCAACACGTCATCACCCCATGTCACAATTTTTGTTTTCATCTATTTCGTTTGTCTGTGACTGTCTTAATACAACGGTTCGTTTTTTTGGCCAGTGCATGTAGATCACATATTTATGCGTTATTATTGTTATTTGATTAGTGCTGAATTCGCTTGTGCTTTTAACTTTATTGATCGTTTCAGGAAGTGGCAAGCGCCGTTCACACTGAACGCAAATATTCGGAACTACGATACTGCAGTAGTGAGTGAATGTAATCCGTTCTTTTTAATTACGCTAATAAGTCTTCACTTAAAAACGTTAATGCATCTAATTTGTCATGGGCAAATTGTTAATTAACACATTACAAGAACACCTAAAACAGCCTAAAATAATTTCAGCTGCCTATGCATTTCATTAAAGCGCAGATAAAAGGTTAATTGCAAGATTATATTAAGAGTGAAGCGCCATGCATGTAATCATAAAATCCACTTTAAGCTCGCCTAAATTTTTATATTCTCTCTCAATAAATGAAAAGATGACGCAGAACTGCCTGTAATCAAAACAAAATATTCCTTTAAGCTTTCCGTTAAAATATCACAGTTACATTCAAATAAATTTGTGAATTATCTAGTTTTGAAATTACTTATTTTTTAAAAGAATAGTGGATATATATATACACGCACACACTATCCAAAAAAAATTGGTAAAAAAGAAAGAATTTAGTCCCCTCCTCCCTTATATTTCACAAGGTGCCTTTGCAGCAGATTTCATATTTGTAATATCGTGCACGTGAAGAATTAATGTCACGTAGACTGTCTTAAAACATACCTGTGTTATCCAGATATTTCTGAATGTGTTTAGTGTAAATTGCTTTGGCAGTTTCAAAAAGCCTGGAATTTAGTGAAGTTAAATATTCTCGTCGCGTTCCCATTACCATGGGTAGAATGAGCCTATACAACAGTAAGTGAAACCTTGACTTACATACGGCTGGTTAAGCTTTTTGACTTTCTTCAATTCAATTCTATAAAGCTCTTTCTATTCATTGCTTTTTTATATTCCTTTTCTCCCCTAACACAGTTCCCTTTTCTTCATAGTAGTAAACAAACGCTAACTTTTGAATCCACTTATATATTCCTGCTCAACTCTCGGCCATTCCTTTGAGATTACAAATAACTGTCAGTCTGGATCTGCTTGCCACTTGTAACACGCTGGTTGAAATGGCGCGCCGTGCCAAGTGACACAGGCAGGAAATGACATGAATGGCAATGGCGTCTGACAGCACGTAAATGCTACCTCGCTTTGTGCCGAAGAATGGGGCATTGTTGCGTTATTTAGTGAACAGCGCCGCGTAGCGACTGCGTGTCACTCGCATTTCAGTAGTCAAAACTACATTCACTCTTGAATTCTCTAACAAATGGTGGTAATCATTCGGATGAATGCTACAATGATCCCGCCAGGAACATCTGTCTGGGGATGTGTGCCTGCAAGCAAACGGAATGATCAACAGATCACGCTGTTAATTTATTTCTTTATATTGATGTACATTCGCTATTTGAAATTTGACGCTACAAAAAGTAACGGAAGTCCACTCAGTTTGGGGACTGCGCTCAGTTATGGGAAGTGACATTTTCTGCACAAAACGAACTTTAGGATTTGTTTCGTTAGCTTTAAACGCCGATGGAACGAGGGAAAGTATTTGAGAGGAATTTACGTTACCTTATGCAATTCTACATTTTACAGTGCGTCCAGTGATATGATTTATAGTGAACCGAATTTCTTTCTGTATTCGCAAATTTCGAACAGTCCCGTGTAACTTTGTAACTACAGCTTTCACTCCCCCCACCTCCATTATTAAGTAACGAAATACAGTACGATCTGGAAATCTTAGAATTCGCTAGATTTGACAGTTATAGTTGATAATAATCAACTGTATTTGGTTATATAGTTGATTATATTTGAGACCTTTCATTCTGTAAGTAATGATTTGTATTTGAATTGCACAATCCTCCTGGTCACTTGGGTTTTTTTTTCTTTCTTTCTTTCTGTATTTTATTTTATTATATTTTTCATGTAGGCAGCATAATTAAGGCTATGTGCAGAAAAAATATACTTATAAAACGAATATAAAGATGGAATATGCTTTTGTAAGACAAATAGGAGATTTTGCGGCAGGACTGATAAGATGGATGCCGTGCGTGCCATATTTGTAAGGGTAGTCAATCTGAGGAAATTATGCAGTTCTCGAATAGTTTCCGAATCCAACCATTTCCTAAAAACAATTGGATCACCTATACTCCACTTTTACATTTTCTTTTATGAAAGAACATGTCAGCCCACCCAACCTTAACATTTCATTTGTTCTCCCTTTCCCTTTGAGTTAACATTTGAACGATCCCTAAGCATTATTGCATTTTAAGTGAATATTGTAATTTGGTAGTCTTAAAAACAATTAGGCCTACTTCACACACACACACACACACTCTTGTTACTGTAAAAAGCTGAAATTCTGTAAAATCCTAGAATTTATCAGTTTCATTCAAGTATAAAAACTCGGAATATCAATACCGTTCACCTTATTTCCGACTTCTATCACTCTGATTCGGTGAATCTTTACACTTGGAAAATCGTTTTTGCAAAAGGATGATGAAGGTAATTTGTAAAAACCAACAATTCAAAATAGGTAAAATCATTTTTTTTTTCTACGAAAGTTTTTCTTCATAAATTCTGGTATAGAAACAGAAAAAACATGAACAGATATGATTTAGTACCTGATTTACAGTTGTCTAGTAACATATTCACTACATTCCGAATAACAGATCCCTTATGCCCTTCTTAAAAATCAAAAAAGTGAATGAAGCAGGAAATTATCACTGCTTCCCATCTTCGCACTGTTCGATCATTTCTTTCCCGATTTTTAAACACGGGCATAGGAGAATATATCTGCTATTCCCGCAGGGTTGCCTGGATAGCATATTCACTGTGTTCAGGCACCTCATATACGGTATTTCAGTTATGAAAAAGAACCCGCGAATGGGATTAATAAACGGGCGCTTCGATCAACGCGAATTATTAAAGTCCAAATATCGGCTACGTACAAAACTGAAGTTTTGTACGTAGCCACGAGTTTTTGTAGCCCTATATGTACAATACTGTGTTGAGGCTCTCGTACACCTGAGGTCCTTTGCCCTAAAATTACTTTTTTCTTTTAATAATTAATCCAGTGCATTATGCAGGTCGCATTGACATTATGATACCTGTTCTTATTTGCAAAGCTGCACACGGTTGCAATGCCTCCCTCTCCAGAAACTCTGATGAATGGCACTTCAGGCAATTACTTTGAAACATCAAAGTGATTATGATATTAACTGAGTCATCATTGAATTATGATCACCTACCTAATACCGTGTTAGGCACCCTTTCGCACAGATAGCAGCTACCATTCGCCTAAGCGTTAACTCCACTAGATATCTGACGACATCCGTAGGGATCTGCTGCCTGCAAGGATTTCCACAGTGTCTGAATAGATGACGGTTGCAAAAAAAAATATCACAGGTATTCCACTGCATTGAGGTCAGGCGAATTTGGAGACCAATCAAGATGGATGCCTCACTGTGTTCCTCGAACCACTCGTGCACAGTGCGGACACGGTGACATACGCATTGTCTTTGGACGATTCCGTTTCTGTCCGAGAAAGACTGCAACATGACAGGGTGCACATGGTCTCCTAAGAGTTGCCGGTATTATACTGTATTGTATTAGGGTAACCCCGTAATTTCTTCCATATACCCATGTGTATTGTGTCTGTAAACTGCATATGTTCTCTGGTCGATTTGCCTGGTTTGCTGGACGAAAAAATCCCACTTTCTGGGGGAAAAAAAACTTTCTATTTACACCTGAGACCGATTAACTTAGCTATGCAGGGAAAAAAGCCCATTAAAGTTCCTTGCGTTATCGACAGGATTCGAACGCGGGCATTTTCCACCCGGTGTGGGGACGACGGTGACGATACCACTGTTGCTATCCACGCAGACAAGAGCTGCCGATAGACATCACCAGTGAAACATTGATCCAGACACAACACGGTTCCTAGTTCTTGCCAAAAAAAACATGCCCCGTATTAAACAACCGCTGCCACCTGCATGGATAGTGGGCACCGTACACGATGGGTCCATGGACTCCTGTTTCTTGCCACACATATGGAATCAGTCGGTGTGTTGCACGAGATATTTGGACTCATCCGACAATTACACCGTATCCAATCCTCCAGTGTCCAACCAGCGTGTTGTTAACACCACATCATTCGCCGTCAACGATGATCAGCGGTGAAGACAGGCTCTCTCTTGAGTTGTCTGCTGTTTAATTCCATACGTGTGTGTGCGAGCGTGCGGCGCCTTCTCATTTGGGATATTGTTCTTGCGTTCCCCATATTTTATTGCGATGTCAACTGTCGCGCAGTGACTTGCCGTAAAGCCCGTATAACGTGCTACACTCTTCGTTTACCACGATCATGGTCGTAATCCTTTACAGTTTTGTCTGCAGGAGGTGCTTTGATGTCCCACAACATGCTCTTTTTAAACTCCGTGATATCTTTGCTATGTCCCATAACTGCTACTTTATCATTTTGATTTGAATTCAAGACCAGATGCAAATTGCCACTGCTCTAGAGTAGGATGTTCGGTTTTTTATACTACGAGCTGTGCATCATAGTTCGTTACGGATGGGGTGGTAATTAGTTATAGTTGTGTGTGTGTGTGTGTGTGTGTGTGTGTATATATATATATATATATATATATATATATGAGAAAGAGAAGAGAAATGCGATCATATGAACTGTGTATTCTTCAAACGAAAATTTAAATGCGAACATTTTTTAGTATAGGATATTCAATATGAATGGAAATTATTACTTTATTAGTAGTTTTATTTCGTTATGGCCTCTGGACTAAACCAAATTAAATGATAAAATTTTTAATCTTGGAATCTGAAATCAAAGCCTACTGTTTTGACCTCAAAAACTTCACCTAATTTTATTGCACTATTCCAAATTACATTAAGCCAATCATCATACATATACGAAACGGAACCTGATATCTAGTGTTAGGCAGAAAAGCATTTCAAGTACAAGGGAAGATTACAAATATGACAGAACAAGGCCACTGTTACTAGCTGCTTCTTCTGGATGTCACGTACTGCAATCACAAATTGCACAAGAAAGTAGCCACGGTAAAAAAATACAATAAAATAAAAGTTTTTTTTTTTGTTTTTTTTTCTTACCATGGACCTTATTACTCTGCCAGTTGCCAACGGCAATAGCTTGTGCGTCTTCCCTTCTCCACGTGATTGTGGGAGTTGGGTATCCCTTAGCACGGCAGGTTAACGTGACGTTGGACCCTTCTCGAACCAGCACGTCCGAGCTGCTTTCCGTGTCAATGATGTCCGGGGGCACTGCGGAGAAAAGAACAGTAAGATTACATTGAGGCCTACAGGCTAAGAAGTGGTTAACAAGATTGTAGATAGTTACGTTTATCCTGAAACTTTGCAATTAAGGACTAATAACGAGAGTAACAGTAATAACATTACATCTTTGTCGTGTCAGCAGAAAGATCTGAAGATGGAATACCAATTAAACATTGTGTTTAGTGATGATACTTGTTCGTAAATTAACGATATTTGGTTTGTCATGATGTACAAATTGCAAGTGCAGTTAATTCTCAATGAGATTACGAACTGGAATTGTTTATATTTGTATAGCACAACCTCCACTGAAGTACCGAGTGCTAGTTAAAAGGAACTGCCTTTCTCCAGGTTAGTTAAATTGCCGGTCATTGTCAGACTTCTTTATCCGATTTCTTTTATAACAGTAGAGCAACCAGCATGCTTCAAGAATAACTCCATTTTCAAAACATTTTATTAACGAAATAGTCTTGAATTTACTAGATAAAATTTTTCAAAAAAGATTATTGAGATGTTCGCTTGTGGAACATAAGAAGAAAAAAATTTTAACTGCTACTCAACTTGAGACGTAATGAACTATTTAGTTTCATTCTCAGCTACATTCACTGGCCAAGAATTTAGAAACGTTTATTCAGTATAATAATAAATTTTCTGTTTATACTCCGGGACGACCAAATGATCAGAGGAGTTCACAAGATAGACAGAATACAAGAAACAGCACCTGGTAGAGCCACCTTTTCCCGAATTACAGCTGGCATGGCTTCCACTAGGTGTCTGAGAGATTCTATCTCTAGATTTGACAATTCTTCAACCAGGATATTTTACAGCTGTTGCGTTGTTGTTGATAGAGAACTTTTACGCCGAACTGACATTAACAACCTATTCCAAACATCCTCAACTGGATTCGGATCTGGAGAATTAGGCAGTCAGGGTAGTTATTGGAAATATTCCTCGAACCATTCAGATACTCTTTTTTCATGATGGATAGTTGCGTTGTCGTCTTGAATGACTACATCCCACTCCAGGTAAAAATGAAACATTGCAGGGCGAAGTTAGTCCGATGCACCAGAAGAATATTCATTGTAGGTAACACGACCTTCTAACAGCATGAGCAAACCCAGGCCATACCAACAGAATATATTCCTTTTCCATGATACCACGTCCAGCCGCTTAAGAGGTGGACACGAGGCAACCTGGATGCATGGTTTCATGTCACACTTTTACCCTACCATTGGTTCAAAAAAGCTTAAATCGAGACTCTTAAGACTACATCATCTTTTTCCACTGTTCCACAGTCCATCCTTGGTATGGGAATCATCACTCCAGCTGAACCTTTTAGGTTTTATTTTTACAGAAAGAAAATAAATGTTTTTCGTATAGTTTACCGAATCCCGCCACATAGTTGAAAATTGATCCTCTCGTTGCCTAAGTTGAAATTTACAGACTTTTGCGGCGCACAATTCGATTATTCTGACGCATGATTCGCTTTAAAGTTCTTTGTCTTGTTCTTTAAGTACTGACTATCTGCCGCACTTCTTTCTTTTAGAGCTGCACTCTCCTTTCGTTTTCCACTCATTATATACTCCTGATAGTTGCTTTCGACACGCCAGTTGTCCTTAGTTTTTTTTAGTTATGGCTCCTACGGAACGTGCTCAAACAGTGACGGCTTTCTTAAACTGGGAAAGGATTACTGCCTTTCCCTGTGAGCAGATCAACTAAGAAGTCCCAGAAAATCGTATGGTATAGGAGCTGTAGATCATATCATGTGAAGACTTACATTCGTATACCGTACGTCTAATTATCTCTTGAGGCCAATTGCAGAAGTGTTCTTATATTTTGAGGAGTAAGTACGGTTATTAGCCTTAATTCTCATTTCCCTAATTTTGAATTTGATTGATTTGTAATAATTAAACCGACACAATTCTTTCTTAGTACATATTTCGCAACTTTAAATCAAGAAAGCCATCTAGTTCCAAATAATTTTGAGTTTGAAATTATATTTCTCTTTTCATTACGAATGCAAATAGCGAAGTCAAATTTCTTCAGCAGATGTTCAGATTTGAATGTTGTAAAGTGAATAACCATCTTATGATTAAAATAACGTGTCTCCCTACACTGCTGGACAGCCTTCGTGTAATGATCAACTTCAAGGCGTAAAACATCAGAGAGAAATGCTAAGAATATGAAAATGCTGAGGACGAATTTGAATTATTTGAATTAAATCTGTGGCATCCACTTTAATTTAGAATTGCAAATCTAATATTCCCAAGAAAGTCCATATTCGGCTGATACTTTCCGTATAAAATTGTATTAAATTCAATGATGTTACTTTATGTAAATATGACTTTCCCTTTTATTTAATTGAATAAATAATACAAACAAAACAAATCACAAAAGCTCTTATTCTCTGTTATGTGTCATCCCTTCTGGTTCAATAAGTTGTGGCGCCTCCGTAGCCAGGTGGGCAGGAGCAGCAGCAGTGCGTAGCACACGCTTCTTGATTAGACCGGGATTCGAGCCCGTGACCACCAAATACGGAGGATGCGGAAAGGTCAGGGAATGACCACCGCATATCCCCGGAGCAATATGGCCTTAGTTGCTAATGCTCCTAAAAACCAAATAACAAACAAACGATCAATAAGTCGGGAACAGTGCAAGTTGTACGTAACTAACTGATTTCCTTGTTCTTTTGACTATCGGACGAACTCCGTTCTTTTAGTAAATAAAATTCTGTTATTTCCATACATAACGCACGATTTTTATTATTTAGTTAGGGTATCGAGATGAACAAATGAAATTCGCTCACATTTTTTTTAGAGATCACTTCCGAATATTTTCGGAAGCATTTCTTAAGATGTCAGCAGCGATGCCGAGAAGAGAGGAGGAAACATCAACTGAGTTGAAGCACTTTTTACATATATTCGCAGAAAATGCCTAAGGAGAAAAACAAAACATCGAGTATCGATATTTGGTTTAAACTATCATTAGAGTGAGAAAAAAAAATTAAGACCCATAAAAGACCAAATGAAACTAAATATCAGGACGAAGAAGAATGAAAGAGGTCTAAACTCACTGACGGGTTACTACGTGTAAGAAACACAGAACTGCAAAAATATATAATCTTTATTATAAAATCGCCCACCATGGTAGAAAAGGTCGGTTTTCGAGAGCATGAAAAGATAGCATTCGATAGTTATACAGCGATCGGAAGCCTTGTAGCATATAAATAGTTACATAAGTTGACGTACAGTATATTAGCACCACCGATGAACTTAAAGGCGGCTTCATATCACTTATTACTCATAAAGACCCCTTTGGCACAAGGAGAAGCAGTGCTGGCGAACGTGAGCGCTGTAGAAATCGAATAACTATGTTTTCGTTAAAATAAAGCGTCTTTTATTATTCATGCCTTCGTCGAATAATTAATTGTTATATGTAATTTCCAAATAAGCAATATGGCAGTTAGCGTATTTTACAGACACTTTTGAGCCTGAAGTTAGGTAAGGTCCCATGGGTTGGAGGGCATGTACGAGGTGTGGCAATTAAGTTCCCAGGTTGGTGCAGTAAAGTGAAGGAGTTCAAAACGTGTTTTTATCACCATCTTCATGAATGCACTTATTACACCTTTATAAACCCTTGTGGGTAGCACAGTTGGTAGAATCGCCGTTCTCCCCACACAGGGTGAAAAAGACCTGAGTTCGAATCCCGTCGATGAGAGGAGGAATTTTTGTCTTTTTCACAACGTGGCTGAGTTAGTGGGTCTCAGGAGAGGGCAGCATGGTTTTTTCTCCCGGAATCTAGGGTTTTTCGTCTAGCAAACAAATTCAACCGAAGAACGCAAGCCATTTACAGCCAATATACACGGAGCAACATGGCTTTAGTCGCTGATGCTCCTAAAACCCAATAACTACAAACGACACCTTTTATAAAAATTTCTGAAAAGAGTCAACGAAGACGTCCAAAGAGATGATGTTCAGTTCGGCGGATTGCGTTTTTCTTTATGTCCTCAACACCGTGAAATGTGTTTCCTTAGAGATCAGTGCTCACCTTGGGAAATAGAAATAATTCAGCTGGTGCTAGATCGGAAGAGTAGAGTGGAGAGTCAATCTGTACAACGCCAAGTTTTGTCAGAAATAACTTCGCAACAGGTGCGGAATGGGCAGAGACATTGACGTGCAACAAGAACCAGCTGCTTTTCTCTGGAAATTGCAGCCTCACCTGGAAAATTCTCTTCAATAATCTTTAAAACACCTGTACGTAGAACGCGGCTTTCTTTCTCTTCTTTTCAAGTACAAATTCCTTGTGAATCACACCGTTTGTCAAAAAACGTGATCAGCATCATATTGATCTGTACTTCTATAAATGAAAATTTTAGAGCCTAGTGATAATTTTGAAGTCCACTGCATACTCTAACGCTTCATTTCTGGGTACGGCTACCGAAACTTCAGTGAAAACCTCATTTCCATTACAGCAGAGGAAATTAGGACTATCTTGATAAGTCCAGATGAAATCTTTGCATGATGTCACTCTTTGTTGCTTCTGCTTATCCATGAGGCTGTGAGGCACAAATTTTGTATAGACCTTTTTTTTTTTTTTGCCCCTTAAATCGGTGCCTCCGTGGGTAGGAGCAGCAATGCGTAGCACACGCTTCTTGATTAGACCGGGGTTCAAGCCCGTGACCACCAAATACGGAGGATACGGAAAGGTTAGGGAATGACCACCGCATATCCCCGGAGCAATATGACTTTAGTTGCTAATGCTTCTAAAAACCGAATAACAACAACAGCCCCTTAAATCTTCATGCAGGATTTGACGAGTCGCCTCCTTATTCATATACAACTCACCAGACATCATTCTGAGTATCAAACGACGATCTCTTGCCACAATTGCCCAACTTTTGCAACTGTCTTCATTTTAAGAGGTTAACGGACGTCCACGTCTTGGGTTATTGCAAACATCCTCACATCCGTATTTGACCCATTCAGTCACACTGCACTTCTTAACGTTTCACAACCATACAGAGTTTTTAATATTTAATAAGTTTCTGTTGCAGATTTTTCCAGTTGAAAGCAAAATTTGATATTCGTTCGTTGCTTCATTGAAAAATTGTGACACGGAACGTTAACGCTACTAATGAAACTGGTTGTTACTTGCATCTTCTCTGCCTACTTGACAATCGCCGTACCGCCATCTGTTGTAGGAAGTTTTAACTACAAATATCATTTTCGTTTATTTCAAACTCATCGAACATGACCGCAACAGCACCCTACTCTTCCAATTTAGCACCATCGGACTTCTTCCTTTTCCCAAGATGAAAAGAAAGCGATTTCAGGACTTTGAGAAAGAAAACGCCCGAACTGAACATTGTCTCTTTTAATGCGTTCGTCGAATCTTTCCAGAAACTTTTAGAAAGGTGTAATAAATGCATTCTATCAGTGCATCGTGCTGGAATCCTACTGACAAACCTCGTATTTAATGATGGTATACCCATAAATTAAAATTAAGAGGATAGAGTAAGGAACTGGATTGTTAAAATTTCCTATGGGCAGTGAACTGTTAATTATTAGAATAAGTTCCCTTCTATGGATATTTTTTTTTTTTTTTTTTTTCGTTGTTGCAGCATCTATCAGGCATTCTCATATTAGATATAACAGTTGAACTGAGTAGAATGGTTAGCTCATAAATGTGCCAATAAAGGTACCAATTTTTAATACTCAGTAAAGGGGAGACAACTGATTGTCTCGATAGAGGAAACCCAGTTGACTGAAATGGAGAGCTGATTCCATAGTTAAAATACCCAAAACACAAGGTTAATTGGATATGTAACCTGAATAGTGTCCAACATCCCACTGCATCAGAAGGACAAGACAGATCTTTAGCAACGTCGTCATTTTGTGTCTGTTATTTTATTTATTACCTGTAGTTTACGAGTGTGAACCTGTTGTTTCAGATGTAACCGAACTGCAGTCCACGATTATTAATACAACAAAGGTCTTATTTATTCATGAGAACAACAGCAAAGTTAGTTACGTTTAGTAATAGTAGCGTTAGTATAATTAATATAAAATTCCTAATCTAAAACTGTCATTCAAAAAGAAAGAACATCCCTAGAAAATGCAAGAAGTCTCGAAGAATCCCGACTCACCAATCCCATTTTAAGAAGTAACATTTCTGAATACGATACCAAAGTTGTTCGTTAACTTTCAGGGCAGGCTTATTCCGATGATTCAACCAGAGTAATAGGAAAGAGCCAATTATATAATTCATCGGATGTTTCTTTCTCATGTTATTCAACTATACGTAATGCACAGGAAACATCAACAACCCTGGGAAAGTTTCTCTTCCGCTGGATGCTTGCTTTTTGAGTATTTGCTTGAATACCATGAAGCATTAATATATCTTTGTAAATTATGTGCATTCCATGGTTGGCTAGTTGCTTGACCCACGCAAGCATCAATTGTTGGTTGCTGTGCTTAAGTACTGGTAAGAAGTCTCGCATATTTCACTGATTTAAAGTGTTGCAGCAATTCAATGAGTTGATTGGATACACATGACACCACAAATATGTTTATTTCTAAAATGTTTAATCGTTACTACTTGGTATTCTTTTTTTCAAGAGTTACACTCCAATTCTTTGCGTTCCACGCAGAGATGTGTCTTATAGTATTTATGTAGTGTCTGGGAAGTTTGCCTGATATATAATAATGCAATCCTGTTATCTATGTGTCTGGGTCACATTGTGTCCAAAGAAGACATAAGTAACAATTCGAAGGTCAGCTTGATAGGTACCTGGGTGTAGGGGGAATCACACAGGCAGTTTATTTATTATTACTATGACTTTTTCTCCTTATGAAATTTTTTATCACGCCGTCACTGGTACCGGTACCAGGTGTATGAGGTGATTGGTTGTGTCCGGTTACCTTTATTATTATTACTGCTAGTCGAGGAACTCTCAGGTGTTCGGGAACGTGGCTTTCTGGAGTTCCATGTAAGCGTTCCCTAGGAAGCCTATTGCTGCTAGGTTCTTATGGAGGCTCTTCGGCACCATGCCGGTGGTTGACACGCTGATCGGGATGGTCGTTACTTGTTCCATGTGACAGATTTCTTTGACTTCCTGTCTTAGGTCTGTGTACCTACTGATCTTTTCCTCATAGGTCATCTGGAGGTTGCTGGTGTTGGGCACCGCTATGTCGATCAGATAGATAGTCATTTCCTTCTTGTCGATGAGGGTTATGTCTGGTTTTTTGTGCTGGATCGTCTTCTCCGTTATTATGGCGCGGTCCCAGTATTGTTTGTGGTTGACCGTCTTTATACACCTTGGGGAATCGTACTTATTATTATTAAAGAGATGAAAATCCTGATGATGTCAGAGTGACTTGTTCCTGGTAATGGCAGGAACAAGTTTTGGATATAACTTAAGAAATTCCAAGAAAATTCTTGATTTATAATGAAGACAATTAAAATGTTTCCCCTCCCCAGTTACTAAAATAAATACAACTGAAAAAATCAAATGAAAGAACTTGTTGACAAGGATTGAAATCTTTAACAAGTTGTAATGATGTAAAAGTTATGGATGATTAATAAAATTGTAATGTATTGTGTTATATTGTATTGCATTATTATTATTTGGCTCGTTCAGCAAAAGCCTGGAACTTCCTTGCTCCATTTAGCTAATCAAATTATGAATAATGGTTACGTTGTAGAGAACAAGGAATGATGTCATATATCGCTGTCTGAAGTAGAGATATTAGAAACTAGTACTTCAAAAATCACTGTTCTTTCACGAAGAAAGGAACACAGATTCCTCAAAAGCAAAGTGGCACATATCAAGTTCAAATTTCCTGTATGGCATCTCCAGCAATCAAATACTCGTGAAAACGCTGGGAATCCAACCTAACAAGGCCTCACTGAGAACCGTCGAAAGAATTACATGGGGAAGTTCCCATTGCCACAGAAATTTTCAGCTGTCCACGTGTACATAAGACAGATTTGTTGCTTAATGGCGCATTGGCAGCTGAGGCCGTAATGCGACATAAGGAAGATAAGCTTTCACCTCATCTCCGTGTATATACACTAACCATCCAACTTGAAACTACTACCATCTTCCTTTCACCTATAAATAGCACCTTATCCGTTACAGTTGGTGGCTATCTCATCACCGTTGCCACTTCTGATCTTAACTGAATCCTTCTCCACAGCTATCTCTCCATAATCTCGGCTTCTCTTGGATATCTCTTATTTAGTATGTTTAGGGATCTGGTGGTAAGAAGTTAATTTGAATTGAGCAATCTTTTTTCTTTAAAGTGTTAGGCCCCTCTCTTTTGAGGGAGAGGTGACTCTGGTCTTCCACAAGGAGAAGATAATCAAAAGGAACGGTACACCAGTAGATCCCTAGCTGGCTCCACGTGCCACTGTTGGTAAACAGATTTTTGCAGTCCCGTTGCTACCTAGGTTAAGTGGCCAGTCACTCAACACGAACAATATAACTCAGCATAACACTACGATACAATAACACGACTTCATTTATTGACCTTTATCGGTATCATCACAAATTACACGGCCGAGATGCCATAATTTTGTTGTGGTCACAACACCCAATAAATAAATAAATAAATAATGTGAATACTGTGTCGTACGATATTATACACCCCTCTACGTCGTGATATACTAAAATACAACCGTATTTTATCTGAGCTGCGTAATTTAATACTAAATTAAGCTGCATTATATAGCAACTGTGCAGTTGACTCTTGCGCACGGTGTGACATTGGCGTTCGCTCAAGTTTATGCCTATTCAGTTTCGTCTGCTAACAATGGACGTGACACGCGAGGAACACTATGCTGCTCTGAAACTTTGTTTCCGTCCCAAGAAAATATCAACTGAAGTGTATATGAAATGTTAAGAGGCTCATGGTGAATCTACGCTTCCATATAGCAGAGCTTCCAGGTGGTTGAGAATGTTCAAAGATGGACGTGATCCAATCACAAAAATCAGCGGTCCTGGAGCTCCAACTACTGCTGTCACGGCAAAAACCATAAACACTGCTTCTGTAATCATGAGAGAAGATAGTCGTCTAATAGTAAAGCAACTAAAAGAGATGTTAAAAATATCAGTAGGATGCACGCACAGTATCTCCATAACCATTTGAATGTGATATGTATTTGTGCACGCTGGGCTCCCAAGACTATTCACACCTAAACAACAAGTCCGCATGGAGGTTTGTCAGGAGGTTCGAGGGGTGGTTATTGAAGATAGTGAGTTTCCACATTTGGTGATAACAGCGGATAAGACATGACTCCATCATTTCGACCTAGAGAGTAAGCACAGCAAAGTTTGGAAGCTACGTCATCGCCAACACCGAACAAAAACAAAAGCCGTGGCTTCTGCAGGAATGTTTACGGTCATCTTTTTTTTTGACATTTAAGGAATAGTTTTCCAACATGTTGTGCCGCGTTATACGAATGCTACGGACCTTACTACAGAAGTGTACTGCACACTTTGCGGGATCACATTAGTCTCAAACGACCACAACTGCACGCAGGTGGGTGAATTTTGCATCACGACAATGCGAGACCTCACACTGCTCATACTCTCTTTTTTTTTTTGGTAGTTGTTGGCGCATAGGCTTCTGTGGCTATAATGCACCTCCCAAGGTTTTTGCTGTACTTTAATCCAAGCTCGAGGCGGGATTCGAACCCCCCAACCTTTGGGTTGCCAGGCAGGCACTTTACCCACCTGGCTAGCCCGGTCGGCATTCATGCTTTTATCGAGCGCTTAACCATTATTACTGTCAAATGTGTTCCTCATCCGTCCTACAGCTCTGACCTTGCACCATACATTTTTTTTTATTTACAAAGTTAAATAAATAGCTGCGATGAAAACGTTTCCATCGTCAGAAGTTGTAAAGACATCGGATTCAATTCTCAAACGCGTGTCAAAAAATGGCTTCCACCACGTTTTAAAAGAATGGTGGAAACATTGGAGTAAGTCCATGGCATCAAATGGAGACTGCTTTGAAAGGACCATCAAAATATGGACGATTTATAAAAGTTTGTTGCGAAAAAAAAATGATCATTTTATGTTGAACAGCCCCCGTAAGTAATAATGCCATTATATAGATATGATTACTTTTTTATTTCGTGTTGCTTTGAAAAACTATCACCTATTTATTTATATGTTAAGCGTTGTATATATCAAATAAAGCGTTGTTATATATCAAAGAAAGTGGAACTCTACGGAGAAAATGAAAGAAGCATATCATAAGAAATACTGAAGCGAATAATTCAATGATAAGAGGCGAGAATTTTTTTAAAGCTTGTGGAAAAATAAAACTACTAATCCGATGCTGCAGTTTCCTTTGATAAAGAAGTTACTTCAAAACCACATATTTCCTGCTACCTTCCATAATAATAATATTTAAAATAAATAAATGCACAAGGCATAATACTTTTAAGAGTTTGGTATCTATATAATATCGGTGTTTAAATACACCATAGATAACTCTTAATAAACTACAAAGTAGTTGTTGTAGGCATCATTTGCTCTTTCTCATATTGTGCTCTGCCTTCACGACGAGTTGCCATGATATTGCACTACTTCGAGAAAGAGCAAATGATGCCTACAACAACTACTTTGTAGTTTATTAAGAGTTATCTATGGTGTATTTAAACACCGATATTATATAGATACCAAACTCTTAAAGTATTATGCCTTGTGCATTTATTTATTTTAAATATTGACATCTACACCTCTTGGCATCTCTCATATTGTGTGATTAACTTCACAACTGGGTCGTCATGTCTGCATTACCAGGGTACCTGCCCACCCACTGATGATCGGCCAGTAGCCGTGAAACAGTGCTGCTGGGTGGTGGTACTCAACTGAGAATAAGTAACAATAGCCTTCTCTATTAGTGAAGAGTTACTTATTCGAAGTAGTGCAATATCATGGCAACTCGTCGTGAAGGCAGAGCACAATATGAGAAAGAGCAAATGATGCCTACAACAACTACTTTGTAGTTTATTAAGAGTTATCTATGGTGTATTTAAACACCGATATTATATATATATATAATAATAATAATAATAAACAGTGGCTTTGATGATTATCATGTGCCTCACAAGGTGAAGGTATTTCACCATACCTTTACCTACGCAGGCTCCGGTCCTACATCGCAGAAAGAAGGCTGCTGTTCACCATCAAGATGGCCACCGGTAAAATTACAGAGCCGAACTTCTGGGATCACTGCTCTTGGCGCATTCCTCCCCCTTATCTCCGGTCTTCAGCACAGCTGCTAGCAAACCGTAACCGGCTAGTACTAACCGACAGATTCCTGCCAAAGCAAATGCTGCCCTCACTGCAAGCCATCGACGGGGACCTCCAAGAAGTGGTCAATAATAAAAAATACAGGAAGGGTATCCTCGTCGAACTGAAAATGTAAAACTGTGCTTTGTTAATAATCTGATTTATCTTTTTTTCTCATGTGTATCTCTTTTGTAAATATGTTTTGTTAACCCCTGGCACCACCATGCCGTGACGGGACTAATTGTATGTCTATCATTGCTGCAATTAAAGATTCTATTCTATTCTATTCTATTTTAGCAAGCATAACTTTGATAAGATATAAATCACCAATTACACATCGCTTTAATAATGAAGTATGTTCTGTGTCACATCGGACAGAGTCAGCCTTGAAACTAACCTAACAGACATGTCTGGGGGAGTGAATGCTTGGTTTCCTTACATACATATTTGTTGGCCTAAATATTGCCCTCCCAAAGACATCGTGTTTTGCGATGGATACTTCCTCCTGCAGCTAAATGACGAACACAGCCAGAAATCCATCAGTCATTAAGTCTCCAAGCTATAACCATAAGTCGTCCCTACAAGCAGCAAGGGATACAGTACATCCAGCGACCTCTTTTTTCCATTAAAATAACAAAGGATCTTTCTTATTTTCTGCCAGGATCTCTAATGACACTCATTATATCCCAGTAAACAAGTTTATTGCCGCTCCGAACTGCTATCCGTCTTGAGATATTGCAGTTATTCTCCAAAACAACGATGCCCTTCGTGAATTCCGCTTACCCTGGTTAAGTGAAAGCAAACGACCGATGGCTACACCTCTTTTATTACTCAGTCACTGATAAATTACTTGCCCCGTGTTAAAAGAAAATGGGTATGCCTGTACAGCGCACACTCTTGAAAGACAAATACTTGGTTCCATGTTGATTGTTTAAAGAAGGAAAAAAAACAAAAATATTATTGTCAGAATTCTTTGATATTTTCTCAAGAAGATTACAGGTAATTTCAGTATACTTCTTTGCACCTTTCTTTGCTATCTTGTTCGAAATTCCTCTCGACATTCTCTAATTATGCCATCATTCCAAACTTCAGGAAACCAAAATATCATTTTATTTCCGTTCAGCTTGAATTCGAATTGCAGCTTGAATTCGATGTGGTATGAGCTCAACGATATAAGGGATAAAAACTACAGGCGGGTCACAGTCACTCACTGCAGCTTCTCTTCAATAACATTGGTAGGGAGTAGGAAGCCCATTGCCATCTTAATCTCTCTTTTGTTTTTCTCCCGGCGTTAGTGGCCGATAATTATTTTTTTTATGAATAGTGAGTTAGTTCTAAAGCAGTAATTCCTTCACTAATGAGAAAGGCAGACAGTGCGCCCATTTACCACGATCCGATGTGTTCCATAGATTGTCACTGTGGATTGAGAATAGGCAGTGACAGTGAGGACATTTGCCAATGATTCCCTTCTTGAATGTTGATAAACGCTGAGGGCACTTTATACTTCGTCATGTGACTACTAGTACTTGTGTATTTTCATAATAAGGAGGCACGAGACGAAGAACATATGACTAAAAATTTCTTTTTCGTTAAGGATCAATTGTCTCGATCCTGCCTATTCCTGTGGAACTTTGTCTAAATTTAAGGAGGAATTGGACAAATGCTTGAAAGAAATTGGTAAACAGAGTGAGAGAAGATGAATAAAACTCTCAGCTTTTTCTTAGTTGATGCAACACAAGCTTGCTTCCTTGCATGATTTGAACCAATATACCCCTTCAGATCTTCCAGCTGGCTTTAACTCCCCTAGATTATTGTAGTGTGCTCTTCTCTAGTACACAAGTTGAGGTTAGTGGCTTGTGGTTATTTGGTGGCCTGTTAGATAGATACCTTACACTGGAGAAGAGAGGAAGCATGGAATATGTGCACTCTGCTGCAGCAAAAGCCATTCTTTCCTGTATGGCTTGTACTAATTCTAGTAGTCTTTGCATCGCATACAAAAAATGTAGCGTGACTGCTGATCAACCTAAAAGTGACCCATTCTGGGTAAAAATAAGAACAGTAAAGTGTGTGATTTGTTAAAGGATATATATATATATTAGTATGATTTGTTATATTCAAGGATAATTCAAAAAATAAGTTACGCTTGACCATTGTAGCCCAAGAGACATTTATTGAGGTATGTAACATTATGCAATAGAAAGTGCATACTTTGCACTACTTTACCACATAGTCACCGAGTTGGTGTAAACACTTCTCGGAACGTGTGACTAAACGTTCGATTCCCGGATGATAGAAATTCACTCCTTGGTCATTCAGCCACTGTCGAACTGCTGTTTGCACCTGCTCATCGTTTGCAAATCGTTGTCCCCCTAGATGCCGAAGCTTTCATCTTGCCGAAGATGTGATAGTCACAAGGCGAAAGATCGGAACTGTACCGCGGGTGTTGCCATACCTCTTATCCAAAACTTTGGAGCAAGTGTCGTGCTGTGCGTGCATTGTGTGGCGTGCGACCACTTTCAAACTGCTGGCACCACTTCATTATGGCTGGACGCGACATTGCATTTTCCCCATACACCGCCTTTCTTTCACGATGAACCTCGGAACAATTCAGACGTTTCGCCCACAAAAATCGTACTGTTCCGCTTACCTCGAACTTGGATTAACATTCTAGCTGATGTGCCATTATGAACGTTTGCTCCTACACAACTGTTACCGCTCCGTCAACGAAACTCGCCTACTAGAGTGCGCACGATATGAACTCCATTCCGCGCAGGTCCCCACATTGTTGTGCAATTATACCAAGAGATGGCGGCAGGTGTAACTTATTTTTTGAATGCCCCTCGTGTGTGTGTGTGTGTGTGTATATATATATATATATATATATATATATATATATATATATATATATATATATAAAGGCATATATATAAGTATATATATAATGTGTGTGTGTGTGTGTGTGTGTGTGTGTGTGTGTGTTAATGAAAGTTGAAGAGAAAAGAAAATAAAAAGAGAAATTGGAGGAAGAGAAAAGGGAAAGATAAGACAAAGCAAATACATACCACATATGTTTATTATGGTCGTTGGGTGCTTTCTGTCTATCAGTTCCCCTCTATCTTCCCTTTCCTTTTTTATATATATATATATATATATAATGGAAAACAGGCTAGTTAATACTGAAATAAAAGATATGTGGTGTGTGCCATAAGCTATAAAAAATAAGAGAAGGCTCAAAAAATTATAATAAGAAAATAACATATTACTAATTAATTTTAATTAATTAGTAATATTTGTTATTAGTAATAGTATTAGTAATATTAACTAGTAATAATTAATTAGTAAAACTAATTAATTATTACTAGTTAATTATCACATATGGATTCATTGATTGGTACGTGTCATGCAAGTGCAAGCACCGTTCAATAATCCAAGTAATAATCAGCAAAAACTGTTTCTGCTGCTACCTGCGAGATATAATTAGAGATATATTCGAGGTAACATTTTTGTGTGTGTGCTCCGTGTAATACCGTCTAATAGTGAATTATATCTCCTGTAAAATGCTTCATGCGTTTCGAATGACACTACAAGAGGATAAGTATCTGTTCTATGTCTTAATCAGGTATTACTTATTAATACATTTACGAGTGATATTAACACCAACCGGATATAGATGGGTATAATAAAGTCGTCTCACTTTGTTTCAAGGCTATCATCGAACTTTAAAAGCTGTTTGGAAAATATAGCCTAAAGAGTGATTCAGAGTCGATCTCCAGGGACCACTAATCCCTTAATGCCTTCGTTCTGCAGCTGAACACACTATTTAGGAAACTTAATGCCACTCTATTCCGTATTTTTCAGGATATATTATTTATTATTATTATTTTCAAGTATATACTGTATTTTCCCAACATTTTCTGATTCTTATTTCATATTATTGTTCATTGTCTAGGCTCCTATTTCTGATTTGATCTTCCCATTCGCATGACGATAGTGTATGCTAGGCATGTATTCTAGACTTGTTTGAACAACTGTATTTTAATCGATCCATGTTCGCCAGCTTGTTACTACTAGTACTTGTTTATTTTCATAATTAGTAATGAAGTTTTAACTAGTACATGTAGATTGAAGGGGAAATATTCTTATTCTTTTAAAAACCGTTTATCTGATCTTGATGTCTTTCATAGAATATATTGCGCGTAACTGCAATCGTTGTTGAAGATTTATCAGTATATTCATCGATTTAATCTTTGCGAAAACATTAAAATGCATTTTTATTTCAGTGCCAAGGGTGATGTTATGATAGATAAGGAATGTTTATCTTTAGCGACATTAATTAACAGTGGGTTTCTAGCGGCCAGTAACGCGTTCTTGGTACAGACCTCACAGCCATTAAATTTCAAATACATTATGTTTACTAAACTTGTTTGCTGTTTACCTCTTTCATTATGTAAGGTTGTCCGTTAAATTAGATGTTTCGAGTTATCCCAACCCATTTTAATTAGGCAGACTAACTGTGCACGTCCTAATATTCCCTATTCGCATGTGGCTACTGAGTTGATGTTAGGAATATAATCTGTTTCTGTTCCCAGGTTTCGTATGCGGCACTCACCTAACTGTTTCTAATGGATTATCTTCTCACGAAACATGATTATTTCCCGATTTATTGCTAAACACCTTGCCCTTTACTGCATTCAACAGGAACTTGTGTGAGAAAACTTCCTTTTTCGGGAGTTTACAATTTATACACACATTTTAATGGCAGGACGAATAACTTTGAAAGATTTAGATTAAAAGAAACTTTAGGAAAATTAATTCGAAGAAAATTTTGATGATACAGAACCAAAAAAAAAAAAAAAAAAAAAAAATGAAGAGAATGAAAAAAGATAAAAACAGGATAAAATTCCGTTCGCCTGATAGTTTTTTTTTTTGAAAAGGCAAAATTTTGTCTCATAAGAGTTTCTGTCATACAGTGCAGTATGGTACGATATTGGTAGAATTGATGCAATCCGTAAATCATGCTGTTAAAAGTGCCATTTCAATAACAGAATTTTTGTACATCGTTGAACTAAGCCATCATTATTTTATAAATTAATCATCGACCACGTACATCAGTATTGTAGGCATTTCGGCAAATATTCATACTTCACGAATTCTATGCAATAGTTGAAGTTAAACTGGAGTTAAGTTTTATCTTCAATTAAACTTCGAAACACCAAAATTATTGAGAGTTCATATCCGCTATACATGCAAAATGAATATATTTAATTTTGGGAAACTCAACTGAAACCCATTACTGTATATTAAAATTCGTATAATTTGGGATTAATGTTTTTTTCTAAAGTTTTGTTATCGCCAGAATTTTCTATGGAATGCTTGTTGGTTGAATAAGAGAGCTGTTGAATGCCAAGCACTTACTGTGTTTTTTCTTAATTTTAAATCAAAAAACAAACTTCATTTAATAAATGAAGTCATTAAAACTAACAGAGCTTTCAATTAAATTTCTAATTTGTTACCACTTTTACCATCCAATTATTAGGTCGCAGGTGCCTTTCAAAGCCAATACATGCATTATTATATCTAATGCAGTACTGTCGCAAAGGATAGCCAGCAACTCAGGTTCTTGGATCCATCTCGGATTCAAAGATCCATCAACTGGAACAATTTTTGGCTCAATCGATTTACAGATTAACCAAGCAAAGACAGCTGAAATGTCTTTCACCTGAAGTCAAGCAATGATATAAATGTTACCAAAAATAGATCATTCATTCAAAAAGTTAAAACGCATAAGGATCTGGGGTTAGTACGAGATGAGGGTCTGACCATCCAGGTTAACCCACTGAACAAGAAAACAAAAATGCATTCTATGTGGGCGATCCACGCAATGCTGAATTGGTAAACAAATACGTACTCCGATGTGTCTTTATCCCATTTCTTTTTATTCAGAAACTATTTGGTCCTATGCCACTACAACACACTTCAACAAGTTCCTCAGCTTGGAACATTGGCTCCTGAAATCGCTCAACCAGTGCGCTATGGCGGAATGGTAACCAGTACACTGTCTAGGACCCAACTTTACACTGAACTCGAAATCACCCCATGAAAACAACAGATTGTGACAACAGATTGGACTTGACGCACCTGATATCACTGACCTGATAAAAACTCCGCATATTCCGGAAAACTTTAAGTGAACCCAAGGCTCCCACTCAGAATTAGTCCCAACAACCCGAAAGGCCTGAGACACATGTTCCAAGGAAACAAGGTAGATTTGATTAACAAGCTAGCCATCGATCTGGATAAATTCTGCCAGCAGCATACATACAGACGTCAGAAGCTAAGGACACACACACACACACAAATCTACCGTTATGACTCACAACGATACCACCAGAAGGAAAATAACTGGCCAGGACAATGCTTCCCATGACACGATAAATATAAAGTGAAGCCGTTACTGATCCCCTTGGCGTCTATTACACCAAAGACGCCTGACAGTGAGTGCTAAGATATTCAAGATTCAAATGATACTACTGGCAACAACAGGTGATAGACTGCCTAAATCCTTATATTTTTGTACATACGTTTCTTGTTATTGTACAGCACTTTCTGATAAAATAATATCCTTCTTAATTTGGGATACTACGGTATTCCACAACTTTGAAGTATGTAAAATAAAAAATTCTGTACCTTTCTGGTTAAGCATACATCGGCTCCTTGTAACCCCGAACACATGTTCCTGTCTTAACTGTAAATATTATCTCCCCCCCTCCCCCTAGCGTACTGCTGTTCCAAGGGAGTGGCTCTTGAGCAGAGCAATAAACATATCCAATAAATAAAACTCCAATTCACTATTGTCCACCGCAATTGTAATGGCACATACTGCACGTCGTACGGGCTAAGGTACATTCCCATGTGAAATTTGGTGGCGTGTGCATTACACACTAGCGGACACACGCAGAATTTGTCTAACGAGCGTTCCAGAGTATATCTTCCTATACCAAGTCGACCATTGTGGACAATGCTGATTTTACCATGTACATCCTGGATGTCTGAGAACGGTACTTGTATCAGTAATAATGGCCAATGATGTTTTCAGGAGCTCGTATTAGATTAAAATAAAGATTGGCAGGAAGTGATTTGATGATAAATCACAAACATAAAAACTGAAACACTATGTGTACTGAGTAAGTTTTACTTGGTCCCAGAAAAAACCTCTTCAAACACAAAACGTTGTTCAAAATGAAGTAGATGTATGCAGCGAGGGTTCAGATAACGCAGTGTTATAACCACGCTCCTCCCATATTGGATGAAAAAGCGTGTTCGAATGACGTCAGTGGTGCCAGGAATTTTTTTATGAACTTTTTTCGCAACCTGGCTGAGTTAGTTGGTCTCATGCGAGAGTTCCTTGGTTTTTCTTTCAGTAAACCAGCTGAAGAATATAAGCAATTACATAAAAAATATATATGTATATATACATATATGTATATATACGTGTATGTATATGTATGTATGTATATATATATATATATATATATATATGTACGCCTTACAGCTTTAGTTGCTTTGGCGTTAAACACCACCCAGCTTAGGAGCACAGATTCATATGAAATTTGATGACAGTGGTGTACAATTGCCGTCTGTTGTAAGACGCGTGCTATTAAAGATGGTGCAACATTCCACACTGGTCGAAATCTGTGAAAAATGATGGTATTGCTAAAAGAATAGGAATAGAACGCAGTGCTTTCTGTTTGCACTTCTTTCGGACGAGGTGCTGTACATCAGAACGGATTATTTGATTCTAAAAGCGGTAAGGCAGACGAGCGCAGGAAGCGTGGTTTTGTTTTGATTACGGGTGGGAGTCTGCCTTGCCAATCGCATATGAAGTTCAGCAACTCTCCAGTTGCGTGATAAGCAAGAATTCATTCGACCTGAAGTGCTGTTTTCCTAGAATACTTATCAGAACTGGCATCTTGGATCGATTACAAGCTTCGTGTCAGTTGTTTGCATCTCCTCGAGATGCATCATATTCTGTTTTAATCTGCATCTACTTGTGTTGCAAATCCTGCCATTTCCTTGTGCGGAAACGAACATGCTGCTCCTTGCGATGCAACAAAAATCGACATTTGCATCTCCTTGCGTTGCGCTAACTTCTGTTTCCTAATGGTGAGACATATTACATCTTGAGATGCATCTATGGAACATGTTGGAATTCAGGAGATTCTTCCCTTGCATCTGTTTCCATAGAATTATCGGCAAGTACGATCAGGGCATGTTATGCCGAGTATTGGCGGGTCACCTTCTCGGTGTGTTTTTGCAATAAGTTCCTTGTTGAAATAAGTGTAGGTGGCTGTAGTGGATAACAATGGCTATTTTATCCTGGTTGAAACTCTTTTCAGAGAAAAGAAGGGGCTGCAGTAGAGATCTCCCGGCGAGCCTGCTAGTGGCCGATAGCGGTGATCCCTAAGAAATCTATACAGACTGGGATCATTTTGGGCTGCAGGATGACTATGGCTGCCTAAACTTTTCCTGGGAATCTGGATTTCTTCTGGCCGATGGGACGACTGCCGGAACTATATACAGGGTGTTTCAGTTAAACGTTTCAGAACTTCTAAGAGGGGTAGGGTACATCCTGACAACTCGAAATCATATAGCAATGTGGGGTCGGAGCTGCTTTCCTGAAGCGGTGTTGTACACAGAAGCACCATAAAGAAAAGAGACCGTAAGTGAGAAATCGTTTTAATAATACATGAAAAGAAGCAAAAGGTACATGGATTAAAGTAAGTGTTCGAAGTTTCTTCCACGGGCTACAATGCACGCCTCACATCTCCGACGCATGGACATCCGAACATTCTGGAATACTCCAGGCGAATTTCGAATTTCTTCGGCAGCTACTGCGATTCTTGCAACCAGCTCCTCAGCATTGTCAACAGGGGTGTTATAAACTAGCGATTTCATATGACCCCAGAAATAAAAATCAAGACATGATAGGTCGGGTGACCGAGCAGGCCAACGCACGGGACCACCACGTCCGATCCACTGTTGACCAAATGTGACATCCAGGTAGTTACGAACATGTCCGCTATAATGGGCAGGGGCTCCATCGTGTTGGAACCACATTGTCTGTTGCGTCGATGCAGAAATCTGTTCATCTCTCAAAAGTTGTCACCCGACCTATCATGTCTTGATTTTTATTTCTGGGGTCATATGAAATCGCTAGTTTATGACACCCCTGTTGACAATGCTGAGGAGCTGGTTGCAAGAATCGCAGTAGCTGCCGAAGAAATTCGAAATTCGCCTGGAGTATTCCAGAATGTTCGGATGTCCATGCGTCGGAGATGTGAGGCGTGCATTGTAGCCCGTGGAAGAAACTTCGAACACTTACTTTAATCCATGTACCTTTCGCTTCTTTTCATGTATTATTAAAACTATTTCTCACTTACGGTCTCTTTTCTTTATGGTGCTTCTGTGTACAACACCGCTTCAGGAAAGCATTTCCGACCCCACATTGCTATATGATTTCGAGTTGTCAGGATGTACCCTACCCCTCTTAGAAGTTCTGAAACGTTTAACTGAAACACCCTGTATGCACAAACACTGAATGATCATTGATTTATGACCACCTACCTAATACTTCGTAGGTCCTCCTTTTGCCCTCAGTACAGCAACTATCCGACGTGGCATTGATTCAACAAGTTGTCGCAAGCGTTCGGGAGGTATGGTCAACCAAGCGGTGTGTAATACGATCAGCTATGGAGGTGACTGGTGTATCCAGACGCCAGATATCCCTTTCCATCGTGTCCCACAAGTGCTCTATGGGATTGATATCGGGGGGGGGGGGGGGGTTCGAAGGGCAATCGATATGCTGGGAGTCAGAACTGCGTTCCTCAAACCATTCATGCACAACAGGTGCCCGATGGCTCGGCGCATTGTCATTTTGGAAGACACCATCGCCATTTGAGAAAAAGTGCAATATAGCGGTATGTACACAGTCATCAAGCAGCTGACGATAGCAGAGACCAGTGATACGTTGTTCCACATGCACTAGGGGTCAAGTTCCTGCCAGTGAAACATGTCCAACACAATAAAACCGCCTCCACTGGCCTGCACTTTTGATATCATGCATGACGGTTCAAGAACCTCATGTTGTTGATGCTAAATCCGTACACGACCATCCACGGTGTGGAGTAAATAACGTGACTCATCCGACCAGCATACCTTCTTCCAGTCTTCTGACGTCCAACTTGTATGCTCTTTGCACCAGCCGAGTCTTTCATGCTGATGAACCTTGGTTAGGAGAGGATGCCGTGGGGGTTGTCTGCTGGTATAGCCCATACGTGCGACACGTGGTAATGGTAGATATCGTTCAGGGTTGACCCATGTTGTTTTGGGTAGTCAACTCTTGAACAGTGCTCCGCCTGTTTGCTTGTACAAGTTGTCGTACCCGGCGCTCACCTCTAACATCAGCCTTTCGCTGACCTTTACAGTTTTGCCGTCCGGTCGTTGTTTTACCATTTTGAGGCCAGTCCTGGTACACTTTAACAACGGCGGCTCTCGAACACCCCACCAGTTCAGCCGTTTGGGAAACCAAGGCACCAGCTCGTCGAGCTCCCAGAATCTTGTCCTTTATCAGAGTCCGATAAATCCTTCCTTTTACTCAGCACGGTCGGAATTTTACTACCTACTGAACCACTGACACCTTATCTATGCAACATAGGTTAACTAACTGCGCACTCTCGTACCTCTCGTGGTCAACGGGTCGCATTCAGTTTTCATACGGGTGCTCATAATTCAGTGATCATTTGGTGTATATTTAAGTTCTGTGGTGGACTTAGTGACTTACTCATTAAGATTGCATCTACTTGCGATGTATCAAGCTTTGTTTTAATATTTGCATCTGTTTGCGAAAAATTAACTAATTTCTTGTGAAGCAAGAAACTTTCGTGGTGCAGTAATTTCCATTTTTTTTTTTTTTTTTTTTTTCGTGACGAATGCTATTGCATCTCATTGCGATACATCAAAATGCGATTTTGGAACTCCCTTGTGCGGAAAGGTCTGTACGTACAACTGAGTCCTGTTATGCCCAGCTGTTTGTCTGCCGACCGTGCTTTGGTGTTTGTGTTCTTCGTGGAATTAAGTGTGTTTCAATATTGAATAAATAACGTTGAACTATTTGCTGCTGGCAAAGCTCGTTTTGTGAGAAACTAGGGGCTCCATTGGAGGATTAGACCGCCCGGCGAACCTGCAGGTGGCAGATAGTGGCAACAGCTGGGAAATACAAGCTGGGATCTTCTTGGTTGCATTACGGCAATCACAGTGTTAGCTCAGCATCTGGATTTCTCCAGGCCAACGAGGATGGGAGTGAGTGCTTGAACTGCTCGTGTTTATGGAGGCACAGTGCAGATTGTTGGTCTGGTGGTCTTCACTTTAGAGGACGACGTGCTTCGTTTATTACGACTCTAATTATGCCGAACTGATTTACTTGACTTGTGACGGCGGGTCTCATCTTATTTATGTTGTAGGACATAACTTTTTTGTTGAAGTAGCATTCGTGTGTGAATTTGTGACTTGACGTTAAGCTTCCTCAGACATAAAAAGCAGAACTACATCGCCTTCAATTGACTGAGGGCAGGCATTTGAATTATGTATATTCCATTTGGTCAATTGACAGTAGGTCCCTGACCCGTTTACATGGTCCAGGAATGGTGACCAACTAGTGGGTTTCTCTTATAAACCGCGAGGCATACTCTGTAACACATTCTGTAACAATACAAACTCTGCAAATGTCATTGGTAGTGTATGTGTGCTAATTTGCGTATTTTGTACACGTTTTTATTAAAAATAAAGGCGGCACCCAGAATGTTAGTTCAAATCTGCCTAACTCTCAACTGAATACTTTACAGCTTCCTAAAAAAAAACGAAAAAATAATAATTAGGGGCTTTGCTTGCCCATCCCCGCACACGCTTTTGTACGTAAAATGTAGAGGTAACAGAGTAAGTCAAATCTTTTCTATCTAAAAGACACCTGTCGAAATGCATTGGTTTAAATCTAAATCTAATCTAATCAGGAAATAACCTATGTCATTATTTACCTGTGCATTTGTAGTGCGCGGCATTCTTAAGGTCGAATAGATATCCAGAACATTGTACACCCTCAAACATGGCGGCAAGCAAAACAGTGGGAAAGCAGTGGTTGGCAGATGCCACTGCTTTCACCGCCCGCTGTCCGCCTAGGATGTTTTTCCCCACATTTGCCACTGTTTTTAAATCGAAAACTCGTTTTCCCATTTTAAAACAGCGGAATAGAGGGATAAACACCCTACCTACGCCAAGCCCTCTCCTCGATTACACAAAACAATCAGAAAAGTGATTTGCTTTCACCTGTCAATTATCGCCGTCTTCCTCGCTTTCATCGAAGTACCTGCCGATGTCTGGACTTCAGCCGATATCACTATGTAATTATTTACCTGCGTTTACATAGGTCGCTTAGGAAAAAGCCTTTTGCTTTGGGTTTCATAATGCATGAAGACTATTGTTGCATCCGAAAGAACAGGACTAAAATATTTAACTCAAATATTTACAAACTATACAAATATTTAAAAAATACTAAACTATGTTATTAAAAAATATACAATATTCATTAATATACAAAAAAAAAAAAAAACGTTACAATGGAACATCATATGTTAGACAGTGAATCACGCGCACGAGGTTGGTGAACGTTATTGAGGCAGTTGTTAATAATTAATTGCATATGTAGTGACGTCATTGCCTCGCTCTCTTCTCCCATTAGAATTTTAATATCATGAACAGACTGGTGCAACTGTAAATATCGTCCAGGTATTCTTGATTAAACGAATCTTCATATTACCCAATAGTATCTTCAGACGAGAAACAGAAGATATAAAATGAATTCACCGCTCAACCAGATAGTATGCCGTTGACTGTTCGAACTAAATCTTCTGCCACGTAATGCTTTCATTCTGTAAACTTCACGCTTTCACATTCATATTTATTCATTATCATAGTTTTAGCATCCACTATAGCGTACGGTAGTGTATTCTCACACTTGGTAGAGTCGGTAGCCCGCACGCTAGAGTAGCACCAATTAAACATTATATAAAGCATTGTATAATATTATATTAAACTTCTAATCAGCTACAAAAATTTCACTTTTAAATAACATCACATTCATTTAACGAGTAAAAAAATACGAAGACCCAAAACATAGCTATCAATAAAACTAAATAATAAACCCACCAACATATTCGAGTTAGTCAGAGACCGCCTGTTACCATGTTACCTGTAAACTGCCTGTTCGAAGCTCTGCGTAAAAACATGGTTTGCAAAAACTTGTAATGCATTCAAAGTGTTGTAATGCATTCATCTCGAACAAACTTCGATTCCTGTCCTAAAGTCATACTCCCCACATTGACAATTAATCTTTCTCTAAAATCACTGTATACTGTACAATCGTAAAGAATATATTTGCAAAGTTCTAAACAACCACATGGACAGAGTTGTGCCAGACAATCGAAATTGGAAAAGTTTCGAATTTAAAGAACCATTTCCGGTAAGTGAGTAGGACAAATACATTCCCATGGAGAACCATCTGTGGTTCTTCTTATTTGAGAACCAAAGATGGTTCATGAATAAGAAGACATAAGTAACGACAGGAAAAAATGCTCTGGTAACCAGACCTTTGGCAGTCGTGTCCCATCTACTTTGCCAAATATTAATCAGTTCATTAAAATATCTATTTTTTTTTTTCCTTATTAATATCAGCGTCAGTGTTGATACTTTTCCCAAAAATTTCAGCCGATCGCTGTTTACGAATGCAGTAACATAAACCTGTAAAAATCACCATCAGGTCAAAGGCAATGTTCCAGCAAGAACCTGTAAACCTGATGTAGAAACGGTCCTGCATATCCTCAGAATGACCAGAAGCATAGTTCGCTGAATTGAAATCAGTTTTAAACTAAACCTGACAGTACCCACTCAATAAAACCATACTCCTTATGAGGTGACCATAGAGAGAAATGTCGCCGTATAATATATCGACATAGTTTTACGAAACAACCCCCAATCAGTACGTGCTATTCTAACCATTGCACTAGTAAAGCCTTTAATTTTTGTGGCAATATTAAATAAATGAGAATGAAAATTTAGCTTATTATCCAAAGCAATCCCTAAACACTTTAATTCTGCAACTATTGGAAGTTGTTTGCTACTAATTTTTATTTGAGGTGGACAATTAATGTCTAGTTTAGAACCAAAGACCATCATTTTCGTTTTATTAGGACTAATCACTACTAATTTTTACCCACAGGCCATGCTAAAAGATCAGAAAGAACATAATTTGCGGTATTTTTCAAAGCCCGACGAAAGTTTCCGTTAATCAGTATGGTAACGGCATCTGCACATGCTGTTATTTTAGTAAACTCAAAATCTCTCGAAATCCAATCCTGCAGAACTATATTCCATATAAATGGGCCTAATATTGATTCCTGAGGACAACCTCTCGATATCTCCCAAGAAACCTGCATATGCCTTGTTTTGACCACAACAGAATCTATCAGAGAAATAGCTCCTAAAAAGATTGTACATTTGCTGCGGGGATTGAGCAGCCGGAAGACGTTCCCGGGCGCTTTTCCACCATAAGAAGTCAAAAGCACCCTCGAACTCAACAAAAATTGCCAACTAATATTTAAACGATGACTTTTTAATATGAGAAACTTGTTCCACCAAAGCGTCCTAACAAGACTTGCCAACACGAAATCCAAATTGGTTAGAAGCCATTTAATTCTGAGACTCTAATAGTTCTAAAAATCGAAGAGCCATTAGTCTTTCCAATAGTTTCCCGAGATTTGCCAATAAGGCGATCGGACGGTACGATCTAGGTTGTGTTAATGGTTTGTTAGGTTTACGAATCAATTTAAACAATTCCAAACAACACTGGAAAATACCCTCCAATAAACATTTATTGTATAATAACATGAGAAGGTGTATTCTTAATTTAATAAACCTCGATATAAAAGTATTCTCCACCAAGTCCAAGCCAGGATCCTTAAATGTTACTTCGTAAATACTAGGAAATACTAGGAAACTTAAATGTTAAGAAGTAACATTTAAGTTTCCTAGTATATTAACTAATTTATTAGGAAGGAATGGCCTATCGGTGTATCTGCTCTTCGATGGCCTCGACTGTCGTCCAAATCCACCCTGTAATTTTGCTTATAATAAATTCTGTTTAGAAGCCTGAATATATGTGTGTGGGTGTGTGTTCACTTTGTCACCAGGAAGCAGCCAACGTTTGGGCAGCTGTTTGCTGGTGCCCGTCCGTGGCACGTACTATAGACAGGGCCCTCCTTTTCCTAAACACCAAACTAACAAAATTTTGAAAGGCTTCAAAAACTTCCTTATTATCTAAACATTTACTCTCATTCCCTCTGACAAGGTGTGGTATAGCAAGCATTAAATTCCTCCTGTAGTCATCATAAATGGGAAAATCAAACATGACATGATGTCTCCTAACCCAAAAAAAAACAATTTTTGATTTAGTGACCCATGTCTAGTCATTAAAAGTGATGGCTCCATAAGTGGATAAAACCACTTCTTACCTTTAACATTATAATTTATAATCAAATTTCACGTTGGGTATAAAAGTTCTAGTAACTTCCCCAGTAAGACTTGTTTCTCATCGACGTTGCCACATTTCCAATAACTTTGTAGTAATAATTTATTTTTATTTTCTAACATTTTCATCAGAATACACATTTATCCCCAAAAACTAACTTTTATCTTCTTCCTCAAGAAATAACAAAATGCTCTATAAAAAAACTATTAAATCCAAAGGCAGTACCCCTCCTATAACCTGTAAAGCATTTGTTGACACGGTCTTGCATGTTATAATTGAAGTCAACGTAATTACTCTCCGTAAAGATAATTTTTGTTTAAACTTAACGTTGTTAATACGTCTAAACCATGCAGATGCTGTACATACTACTATAGCAGAATTACTGCCTTATAATATAAACCTAATACCTTTTCCCCAAGGTCCCATTCAGTTTTTGTAACTCTCATAACTGCCGATGCAAATTTCTTAATCTTACTAATAATATAATCAAGGTACGGAAAAAAAATGTTAACTTATCATCACGCAAAGTACCTAAGTATTTCACTTGGGATTTTAAAGGAATTTGTTTTCATGAATTTTAATTTAGGCGGCTTTCCATAATCCAATTTTCTTTTGAGCAACACCATGACTGTCTTGGTATCCGAAATCTTAAGTTTGTTTAAAGATACCCACTTAATTAAACCTTGTACTACCTCTCCCATCCTTTGTTCTAATATAACTCTAGATTTACCCTCAACAAATAACCAAATCATCAGCATACACAACTGATTTACAATATGGAATCTATCTCCAACCACTGCTTTAGCACCATATTCCAGAATACCGGACCCCGAGAACTGAACCTTGCGGACAGCTCCGATTAATAGCCCTACCATATTTTAAACATTACGAGCAACCTTAAATTCTCCTTTCACTTAAATAACTTCTTAAAGTTTTGTACAATAAATGAGGACAGTTTATTCCACTCAGTGAACATAAAATGCTTTTGTACCACACCCTGTCAAAATTATCTTCAAAGTCTACAATTAATACTAGTAAGTATTTAATTTCTGATTGCATACTATAATCACCCAAAGAACTTATAGCATCTTCAGTTGAGAGGCTTTTTCTAAATCCAAATTGACATGGAAATTCCAGTTTAAATTTAACAAACAAGTACTCTAACCTTAACAGCAACGGCCTCACAAAAATCTTACCTAAATTTGGCAAGAGTGATATAGGCTTATAGCCTCTTGGGTCACTGGCTGATTTACCTGATTTATGTAAAAGTTTTAAAACGGCTATTTTCCAGAACCCTGGAAAACAGTATTCCAATAAACACTTATTGTATATCACCACTAAAATCTCAGGGTAACATTCAATCTCCTTAATTATATAGTTATTCTCTATCAAATGCATACCTGCAGTTTTATTTACGTTTAATTTTGAACATATCATCAGTAACTCACCCTTCGTAAACAATTGTATATCATTATCTCCAACATAACAAGAATTTCATAACATAATTCGCTTTTGCTCATCTCTATCATCATCTAAAGTATCACAAACAATCAACTCATCAGTGATTATCACAAGTTTCTCTATTATCTACCTTAACCGTATTGATCACCAAATTATTGTATAATAACATAAGAACGTGCATTCTTAATTTAATAAACCTGAATATAAAAACATTCTCCACCAAGTCCAAGCCAGAACACTTTGTAATATTAAGTTTCCTGGCAACATTACCTAAATCATCAATAAGGAATGGTCTATCCGGAGAATCAGGAATGTATTCTGTTAGTTTGCATAAGGTGTAAGGTATATTGTTGTCATGCGGCACCAGGGATTTCCCCCATCTCCGCGTTGCTTTCTTTGTGGGTGTACCAGTTTCCTGGGAATGCCAGAGGTTTAAAAGTGTGTGGGTATTGTACCTGTGTAATGTCGTGTACCGTTGTTCATCTGGTCATTTAGCCGCTGGAGCCCAGTGGAGGCAGACCAGGAAACACCAGTAGACTAAAATACTACTCTGGCAGGTCCTGCCGCTTAATTTCCTGAGATTTCGGCGGCATTAGTTTGCGTAATGTAGTATGGGGTTACATTGGTCTGTTGTTCCTACGACAATTGTCCATCAGGTCCCTAGTGGGACCCACCGTTTCCTTCAACCGCCTTGGTGAGGCATACGCGTAAAGTAGAAAAGAGTTCTCTGGCGGGGCAAACCTTGGGCTGTTCCTGAGCTTGCTAGAAAGAGCCACCAGTAAAAAAAAATAAAAAAAAATACACTTAAAAAACTGAGGCAGAGACAATTAATGAAGTAGAGGGAAAGTTAACCTTGGAAACTTGAAGTTGAATCGTTTATGAACAGTGGCTGGTTGCTGCACACAACATCAGCTGGTTTAGAAGAAAGTGAAAGAATCGGAGATGCCAGGCGCAATATAGCCGAAGCGGCTTTGGCGCCATAAAACCACAAAAAACAACAATCAGAGAGTCAATTCACTGTAAATACCTGCAGTAAAGATACGCGGTACAAATTTAGCGTTATTTATTTTGATCTTAAGATTTCAAGAAAGGTTTCGTTTTGATGCGTAGAGAGTGCGTCTGTATATTGAGAATACTCTTATACAGTGGAGTAAATGTGAAATGTATAGTTAAAAAAGAAGCTGATAAAAAATGCCGAGAATGTCCCAGATAGACTCATAATATTTTGTTGTGAGTAAAGGCTAGAATAAAGGTCACGGTTTATGCACATGTTGAGAGTGAGCTTAAGTTTTTAATTGAAGAAATTGTTTATTACTTTTTTGTAGTTGAGCAGACCGTATGGTTTTTAGCCTTCTGTACGCTGTCCCAGCCACATTGTGAAAAAGGCCCATAAAAATTCCTCACGTTGGTACAGTATTAGTATTTAGTACTTTCAGATGATGCAATAAAGCAAGCTTATACATTATTACTACCCCCCCAATCCCTTTTCACCTATCCATCACCTCCAATACAGTGTCTAGTCCTTCCTTGAATTTATTAGAGCTATCCACTTCCACAACAACGGATGGCAACTTGTACCAATAATCAGCCACTCGTTGGTTGAAAGCAGATTTCTGCACATCTATTTTGCAACCATGCTTCCTCAATTTGAATGTATGTCCATTCATATGCGTAGTTTGAGCAAGAGGAAGAATCACATCTGGAGACTAGTTACCTCGCAGGTGACTAGTCTCCAGTCGCTGCAATTTGCAGAACTGAATCGTTTCTTGGTAAGAGCATCCCTTTTTCCCTTCACCAGTACCGTTACTCTTTCCAGCAGCTCTACATCCTTCCTAAAATTAGGTCTCTAAACCTGTACGCTGTACTCAAGATGTAGCTTGACTATTGCCATTGTATATTGGGAGAATTACGTCCTTATTCCTGCTGTCAAAACTCCTATATATCATTTGCAAAACCCCATGAGTCGTCCTGGCCGCATGTTTCCACTGCTCAGAGAGCTTCATATTCCTCTGCACAATTACACCACCCACACACAGTTCATTTAATGTCACTACCTGGAGTCTAGTACCACCAGGTACAGTTGGTACATTACTCTAAGTTTACTGTTACTCATATGCAGTACCTTGCATTTTTCAATGTTAAACTTCAGCCGCCATTTCTCATCCAATATACCTAATTTTTCTAGATCTTGTTGCAGCAGCAGCATACCTTCATTACTGTCAACTCTACATCCTTTACCTTCTGCAAACTTGGACATTGAGCCTGATATACCATCATCAGTATCATTAATAAATTCAGAAAACAACAATGGGCACCGTACCTTGGGGAACTCCACTAATAACATTAGTCCATGAAGAGCAGTGTCCATTGATAACTACGCTCTGGCTTCTCCCACTTAACCATCCGTTTATCCATAGCAGCAACTTGCCCGTGATGCCACGTTGCCCCAAGTTGTACAGCAGTCTTCATGATCAACAGTATTGAAAGCTTTCTTGAAATCCAAGTATATGGTGTCAAAATTATTATTTTACATCCGTTGCCGTTGTTACTGCATTATTAGTAGTCAATCAAATTTGTCAGACAAATGTCCCCTTAATTAACTCATGCTGTGACTGAAGTATACATCTGCACTCCTGTCTAGATGGCCCTGCATCACTTCTTTAACCAGTGACTCCGTCATTTTCCCTTGAACAGAAGTTACGCTAGCAGGTATATGTGATTACTCCTGTCACCCTTTGATCCTCCTTTATGAATTGGGGATACATTATCACATCTCCAGTCAAAGGGATCCCCCTGCATTCAAAGATATATATTCATAATTATGGCTAAGGATTTCCTTCCCTCCTTTTCTGCCTCCCTTCATGTAATTGAATAGATCCCATCCAACCCAGGTTATTTTTATAGAAGAAATATTCTCTGTTTCATTTTCGACATTGGCTCGATGAAATGCCTGTTTATAATATGGGTAAATTGGGATTGGCACGGAACAACGTAATCATGCTCTGCGGCCGATTTCTCTCCTCGCAACATAACTGACTACGAATGCCAAGTACAGTAGATCCATCCCCAACGAAGACACGTAGGTAGCTGAATGACGCATTCATCGTGTCCTAGTGACAACAACCTTCTGAGTCTGCAGCCAATCCCTTATTTCGTCTAACGTCTGTTAACTGAGCTGATCGATGATCACATCAGTATCACCACATCTGACTGTCAAAACCGCTCCCGGGTATCCTCAAACAGTTCCATTCTAGAGTATATAGTGACTCTCACCATAAGTGCGATGCAGGTAAGGTGATAACAACTTACTGGAACACTGTCAGATACATTCTCCGATATAATGAAAAATTTCTTGGAAAAGAACTGCAAAGCTGGGACAGACACTTCTCTGAACTGTAATAGAAGCAACCATAGCTCATCCCAAAACGAAGTGTCTGTATTGTGTATTATGTTTCTAGGCTTCCAAATTTATTATTGCTAATTAACTTTAAGATTCAGTTTGATCTAGACGTGTCATCAGTAAGTAACAGAGTAAAGAAACAAAAAAGAGGTAAGCAGGAAACTGACTTAAATGTAACCTTTTTTTGAGGCGGTCAAAGCTGAGGCGTTCTTTGTCTACAATGCTTTGAAAACACCAAACTTTTCTCCTCTCTTCAGATCCTTTTTTATAACAGTAGAAGAAGAAAGAATAACATATAATTTAAGAAATGAAGTGAACCTCGAGGTTCCGCTTTTTAGAAAAGCCATAGGTCAGAAAAATATAAAATACAGAGGCGCAAAAACCTGGAATAAGCTTCCTCAAAATATCAAAAATACCATTTCACTAAACAGGTTCAAGAAGCTCCTAACTGAACACATCACCAGGGATGTCTGATCCAAATCACCTTCCGCTCAACTCTTGAACTTTCCTCAATGCATACCAGTTTGGAAATTATGTAAACAAATTGAAGGAACAGCTGTCATATTTTTTTTCCTTTCATACTTGTTATTGTAAAAGTACTCGTAATGTAATTATAAGTACTGTTGTTAACCACGCAACATGTGTGGTTGGTTTACGAAATCTCTGTAATGGAATGTAGAAACATGTCCGATTTATGATGTATCTGTTAAATAACACCTGTGTAATTTCAGGTGTGGTTTTATTGTTATCTTTTTCAAAGGGAACACCTCCTAAAAAGCCTCTGGCTTATGTGTTCTCCCTCCCTTCTTGTTGTTATCTCCCAACAATTGTAACACAAAATAAGGATAAATAAATTATCAATTATCAATTTTCTTTTTTTTCAACATGATCATCAAAAACATTTATACACTTGTTCTTCGCTTTATTAAATTCTGACACCCATACATAAAATGACGTTGGTTGCTATCGTAATCAGGACGTACAACATATTCAACATCTGCATTGCAAGAAAAATTCTTTTCACTACCTTTTCCTTTAAGTGGCCTATGCAAATGGAAATCACTAGGGGGAAGATCAGGATATATTGGAAGGGTGGGATGATCACGAGGTTCCCACTACAAATCGTTAACAGTCCCTTCGGTTATAAGCACCATATGTTGCTTTGCATATCAACCACATGGCACACGCAATTTACAGACAGCATACATTGAGCACATTTGACCCAGTTGCCTTAGTTGCTGATGCTCCTAAAAGCCCTACTACAAGAAATTTGTCATGGCATTCCCAAAAAAATTACCATTAGCTTCCCTGCTGTTGGCACACACTTAAACTTCTTTGGTGTGGTGGAAATGAAGCAAGATTATTTTTTTGATTTAATTGAAGTTTGGATTCGAGTTGCCAATGACCTACATTTAATTGCCGGCGACAGTCATGATATTTTATTGACGATGCGGAATTTTAAAATGCTGTTAATGTCACTTGTTACGACAGCAACCGCAGTGCTTATAGAATTTGATAAAGCAGGGAGACAAATGTATGAACGTTTTTGGCGATTATGTTCAAAGAGAAATGTTCAAGTTAGCTTGCTGCTGCTGCTTTTTTACTTTTGTCTTTTTTATCGGAATTCCCTCTTCCATCATATATGGTAAAATTCTTGCCGGTTTTTTGTCTTACTCGATGTGTAAAATGTGTATATATATATGTATAGACACACTAATGCACACTCAGTGATCGCTGAATTATGACCACTTGCCTAATACAATGTTCGGCCACCATTCGCACGGATAATAGTCGCCATTTGCCTAGGCATTGACTTCAGTAGATGTGTGAACATCCGCAGCCATGCTGCCTGCAAAGCTTTTCACAGTGTTGGAATAGATGACGGTTGCGTATTAATACGTTTCGCTTCTCGTTCTAAAACATCCACGGGTGTTCAATTGGGTTGGAGTCAGGAGAATCTGGAGGTCAATCAAGATGGGCGATATATTGACTGTGTTCTTCGACCCAGGCGTGCACAATGCGTGCCCAATGACACGACGCATTATCGTCTTGAAAGTTACTGTTTCTTTTCGTGAAAAAATAATAATAAAAATAAATAAATAAATAGTTTATTGTGAGGTACAGAGTTACGGCCCCATATCCCTTCACTTATTCACTTCGTTGTCTCCGAGAACCAGACCTGTTGGAATAAATACGGACACTGTTTTTTCATCAATAACATTAGAATAAACTTTTCTAAGTATTTTATTCCTTTTCTGATAAGAAGGATTTCTCTAACCTATCTGCAGTTAATCTCTCTATCTCTTTCTTAGCAAAACAGTTATTAGAAATATTGAAATATTTTGTTGCTTTCAACCATGGATTCCATAACTTGGTAAAAGGGAACAAAATGCATCTTTTTTACGACATTTTAGAAATCTGCTAATTGTCTTTAGGACTGAAATGAAAAAGCTACAGATAAACATAAAACGAAAAAAAAAAAAAAAAAAATGCCGGATGGATTACCCATCGTAATAGTACAATGCCTTTCGCTCGCAAATTTTGTAGTAATAAAGGAATCATTCACCACTGAAAAGAACTTCCTCTGTTACATTTATTTTGATATCCTTTCATTTTCGTTCTTTTCGTCTCCATTTTCCATCTCCTTACGCGTCATGTCAATTGGATGCTGAGTATAAAGAAGGTTTCGAATTAGTGTTTGAAGCCACAAACACCGATTAGAAGACTCCTTTAGAAACTGCAGTGAATTGGAAGGAGATTATTTTGAAAACATCTACAGGTAACCTCCAAAAAAAGACAGTTTATTTTCAGGACTATCTATCATAAACTGTGAGATAGTCTCTGATATACAGGGTGTCTCAAAAATACACGACATAACTTCAGGAATGTGTTCCTCATATGTAGACAATAAAAATAATTTATATCAACATAGTTCCGGAAATGCTTGGTTTCCGAGTTTTGAAGCCTATGACACTTAACTGTTCACATCAACTTATAGTAATTGTTCAAAATGTCCACCTTCTGCCTGAATACAGGCCTCACATCGAATTTTTTCACATCCTGCCACAATTCGATTACGGAGAGTTTCCACATCAGCTACCGGAGTCGAATACACCAATGACTTTAAATGGCCCCACAAGAAGAAATTTAGTGGGTTTAAATCAGTGAGCGTGGAGGCCAGGCAGTTGGTCCACCTCTACCTATCCACCGACCAGGAAACCTTCGATTCAGGTAATTGCGGGCTAGGTGGCTGAAATGTGTGGGAGCGCTATTGTGCATGAAGTGTGCTTGTTGACGAATGATCAGTGGCGCGTCGTCCAAGAAATCAGACATGTTGTCTTGAAGAAGTTTCTGCAAGCCTGCCCTGTGAGTTTGTTTGGAAGTACATGGGGCCCAAATAACATATCACCAAAAACACCCACCCAGATGTTGAGGCTGAACAGCTGTTGGTGATGTGATGGAAGAATTGCATGCGGGCTTTCCTCAGCCCATACTTGCTGATTGTGAAAGTTTTGGATTCCGTCTCCTGTGAACGTCTCGTGTGAACAGGAAAGTGAGGAGTTGTACCACACTGCTGCAAGAACCACTGGCAGAACATTACTCGCGCAGGGTAATCTGCTGGTGATAAGGCCTGTACCCGTTGCAGATGGTAAGGATACAGTTGGTGTTCTCCCAACACTCTCCAAATAGTCGAACATTGAACAGTTGCATTGAACAGTTGCATTGAACATTGAACAGTTGCATTGCTATTCTGCGGGTGCTGATTCTAGGAGTGGCATGCACAACATCCAAAATCTCCTCCTCTACTTCAGGAGTCGTAGTTCTTGGTCGTCTTCTGTCGGCAGCACGAGGTGCAAAGGTCCCATGTTCACAAAGGCGGCGATGGATACCTTCGAACATTTTTCTGTCTGGACATCTTCGTTCTGGAAATCTTTCGTGGTACAAACGACGAGCCTCCAGGCATTGCCATTTGCCAAATTGTACATAAAGTGCATATCCGCTTGCTCCTGTTTTGAGTACATGGTCGGAATGGAAAACCACCAGATTCTGTCAGTACCTTGTGATGAAAGAAATCACCTGCGGGAGATAAGACATTCCGGTTAGTAATTCGGGAACCAAGCATTTCGGGAACTATGTTGATATAAAATATTTTTATTGTCTACATATGAGGAACTCATTAATGAAGTTATGCCGTGTATTTTTGAGACACCCTGTATAGAGTCTAGATAGACTATTTCATAAATATTGACTGTCTCTCATAATTTCATTTCAGGACTATCTCTCATTACTTCTGAGTTTAATTGATATTAATAGCAGTCCTTGAATATATTATCAATGAAATTTTAAAATTAAAAATTCAATTCCCAAGGAAAATGCATTGATATTCTGATTGAAATAACTCATATTTGATCTCTCGCTCCCTGACCTCTGCAAAAATTCTTTCGCGTCACAACATAATTCTCTCTAATCATTCAAGAGAGGAAACTGTGACACACTAAATGGCTTCCCTACGATATGTAGATTACCATGAAATATAGCTGAAGTTATTATTAATTTTCTGCACTTGAAGGTCCTAAAAATCTCACATATAATTTTTTTCTGAATCTTTCTTTATGGAAATACCAAGTGCTATTTATATTAATAACTTCAGAAAAGTACTCAAGAGTTACGAAATTTCATGTTGGTGTCTTGAAGCACTGTGAAAAGGAGACGAAAGTTTCATTTCGATTTTTATCTCGCTTGTAATGAAATATTAAAACATGTTCTGAATACCGTGAAACCGGATCCAATGATTCCCTTTAGGTGCTCTACCAGCCGATTACTTACGACCTCACTTGTACGGCGCATATTTCAAACATTACATCCCAACTTTAGTTCATTCAGCCAGTGAATTTTATTTAAGTTTCCTTTTAGTTTAATCGTTTTAAATACATTCGATAAAAACTGAAGTTTAATTAGGTTAGTGGCAAGATCCCAGAATTTCTCGCCACACTAAGCTTGAATCAGCTCTGCGTTTCCATTTGTCCATTTCAATAATGATTAAAATGCTTTTAAAAATCGATTAAACTTTTAATTAAGGCCTTTAGTTCTATTTTCACCATGTACTAATGATGCTCCATAGCTAAACGTTCCGTTGAGATGCCAGTAATCCGACTTTTTGTTGACAGAGTCCTTGCTAAAAATTCATTTGTACCAACAGATATAAAAAAAAAATCAGCCTTTAATATGATTTCTTATTCGAAATTTGTTGACATTGGATGCCAGTTCAAACCTGTGTGGGCGTCTGCTAAGGATATGAGAATGGCTTTGAGATCCCATTATTATGATAGAAAGGGGGAGGTATCCTCTTTCCACTTTTGAAACTCTTAAAAAAAGGAATATCCGCTTTTACTATGCTAATGACAGTGCTCTCCTCAATTCTCTCAAAGTTTTATTAACTTAATGCATACGCAGAGTTATCAAGATTTCTGCGTAAGATAATATTTTTTTTCATTAAAGATATATTATTTAAGAGAATATTTGGTTTAGCAATGTTGCTGCATAATCTAATTAAATCATTCTACATTTTCTGAAAATTTCTATTTAGTGTTAAAGGGTTACCTTGATTATGCTTTAAATATTTAAAATATTGGAGGACTATACACAGAAAAGGAAAACAGCAATAAACACGTAAATCAATAGTCATTCTCATATCAAATTTTACCGAAGTCTTCCGTTCACATACGTGGTAACCCTTGCTTATATTTTAAGTAATTAATTTAGCGAGTGTCTAGAAAATCATAAATATAATAACACGACATGACTATCACATAGGATCAATGAACCTGTATGATAATGAGGGCTCGAAAAGAAAATATTTAAGAAATGGAACGCTCATCAGGATAATAAAAATGGAAACCAGTTAACGCATATACATGACATTATCGAAGCTAATGGAAAAGCAGAACTGCGTTCCGCTTCCTTTCTCAACATTCATATTGGTGTTACAAAGGTTGCAGTATTCATACCTAGTGGTGGTTTGCTCCAGTACTCAACGAATGCTGATGGACCAAAGCAAGGCATAGATGATAAGAGAAGTAGTTTACAAAATAACTGATGCAAGTCAATGAAATCTACTTTGACAGGTAAATTATGTCATGAAACTGCAAAATTTTATTTTATTTTTTTCTAAAAGCAACTGACTATTAGGCGTCAGTATTAGCATTAGCATTAGTAGAGGCATTTGATGCAAGAAAGAAAGCGTATGCAGCATCAGCCAAAAAAAAAAAAACACTTCCACTTCACCCCTCTGTTCGTTCAAAATACCTGTCCAGCTGAGCCTTAAACTTATTTAGGCTATCAACCTCCACCACAAGGGATGGAAGTCTGTTCCACCAACCAACCACCCGCTGGCTAAAGGCAAATTTCCGCACGTCTATCCTACATCTGTCTTTCCTCAATTTGAATTTATGCCCTCTCAGGTGATTTTTCTGAGCTACAGGAAGAATCCCATCAGCATTGAGCATGCTTAAACCATTCAAGGCTTTATACACATCTATCAGATCACCTCGCTGGTGCCTAGTCTCCAGACACTGTAATTTGCAAAACTTAAGCCTTTCTTCGTAAGAGCACCCCTTTGTTCCATTCACTAATCTTGTTGCCCTTCTCTGTACTCGTTCCAGCAGCTCTACATCCTTCTTGAAATGAGGCCTCCAGACCTGTATACAGTACTCTAGGTGTGGCCTGACCATCGCCTTATACAATGGAATAATCACCTCCTTATCCCTGCTGGAAAAATTCCTGTATATCATTGACAATACTCCATGAGCTACTCTTGCAGCCCGTCTGCACTGCTCAGAGAACTTCATATCTGCCTGCACAACCACCCCCAAGTCCCTTTCATTCTCTACCACTGTCAGTGTTGTACCACAGAGTTGATACGTTGCTCTGGGGTTGCTGTTTCCCATGTGTAGTACTTTACATTTGTCAATGTTAAACTTCATTTGCCACGTCTCAGCCCATCTGCTCAACCTTTCCAAATCCTGTTGCAGCAGCATAGTGTCAGTAGTGTCCTTTACAACCCTGCCAACCTTTGTATCGTCTGCAAACTTGGACATTAAGCCCGATATACCATCATCAATATCATTTATAAATACAGAAAGCAATAATGGACTCAACACTGAGCCCTGAGGGACTCCACTAATAACATCAGTCCACGATGAGCAGTGTCCATTGATTACCACTCTCTGTCTTCTCCCCCTCAACCACCCCTTTATCCATAGCAGCAATTTGCCTCCAATGTCACACTGCTCCAATTTGTGTAGCAGTCTTCCATGTGCAACAGTATCAAAAGCCTTTCTAAGATCCAAGTATATAATATCAAAGTTATTCCCTGCATCCAGTTCTTTTGTGACTGCATCATAGTATCCAATCAAGTTGGTCAGGCAAGACTTCCCCTTAACAAAACCATGCTGTGTCTGAGCTATAACTGAAGTCTTGTCTAAATGATCCTGCAGTGCTTCTTTAACCAGTGCCTCCATTAATTTTCCTGGAACAGAAGTTAAGCTCACAGGTCTATAATTACTTGTGTCAGCCTTTGATCCTCCTTTGTGAATTGGGGTCACATTTGCACATTTCCAGTCTATGGGTACCTCCCCTGAGTCCAAGGAAGCTCTCATAATTATGGCTAAGGGTTTGCTTACTTCCTTTGCTGCCTCCTTTAATATAACTGGATAGATCCCATCCACCCCGGGTGCCTTTCTTGTGTTTATCTTCAACAGTTTCTCCTCCACTTTACTCCCAGTTATTTCAAGATTCTGTAGCTTACTGCTAGAGTTGAATACACCTCTGGTATTCCCCTCGCTGAATAACTCCTCATGTGTGAATGTCGATGCAAAATATTCATTTAGTTTGTTAGCTACCTGAGCAGGATCATTAACACTTGACCCATCAATATCAAGTGGACCAATCTGATTCATCCCCTTCCTTCTAGAGTTTACATAAGTAAAGAACTGTTTGCTGTTTTTCTTTGCATCCCTTGCCAAGGATTTCTCGTAATCTGCCTTCGCCTGCCTAACCTCCTTTGTAACTTGGTTGCTTATCAACTTGTATCTATCATAGGCTTCTGTGTTATGTGTTAATTTGTATGTATCCCATGCATTTTTCTTCTCTGCCATATGCCTCATTAGTTCATCTGACATCCATTTTGGCCTAAACCTTGAACAATATTTCTTAGTTGGTATGTAAAGCCTAGTAGCTTCCAAGATAAGTTCTTTGAATGCTTCCCATTTTGAATTTGCTGATGGTAACATCATCAGTTGGTCCCACTGTATAGAATTTAAATACTGTCTCAGTCCATCGTAGTCGCCTTTACGGAAGCAATAACCCTTCCCTTTACCCCTAATGGTAGTTACCTCTTTGAGTAAATCCCACTTCAGCACACTGTGATCACTGCCACCTAGTGGTTCATTTATCTGCAGATTCTTAATGCATGAAGAATCACTGCTGATAATCAAATCAAGAGTATTACTCCCTCTAGTTGCCTCCCGAACATGCTGATGTAGAAAACAATCATCCAATAAATCCACAAAAGCCCTGCTAGTGTGTGAGTAACCAGCCCCCAAAATCCAGTCAATATCTGGGAAATTAAAATCTCCCATTATAAGACACTCTGATTTACTGGCCCACTCTATTTCCCTGTACAGTTCCTTATTATACTCATCAGAGTCATTAGGCCTATAGCACACTCCTACTCTCAATTTTGATCTCCCAATGTTTATGTCACACCAAACTGACTCCACACTGCACTGTCCAGCGATGTCGACTGGCTTCACTTCCTTGGTTTTTATGTGTTTCTTAACTAATAGCATAACACCTCCCCCCTTCCTATCCTGTCTATCCTTTCTGTAGACGTTGTACTCCCCAAATTGCAGTTCCGCATCCCTTATATCTGTGTGACACCACGTCTCTGATATCCCAACAATATCTACCTTCGATGTTTTGAGCAATACCTGAAATTCATCAAATTTATTTACTAAACTCCTAGCATTGGTGTACACGCAAGTATACCTGCACCTGTTTCTATTCTTAGCTACCCTAACACAACCCATGTGTTTACTTGTACCGCAATGGCTCCCAGCAGTCTCTGAAATACCATGCATCTTGTTTTTCAGGCTTCTGCTCATTCTAATAGAAGCAGTGCAAGAATCTCTTTCACCTCTGCCAGTGGCTACTGTCAATCTATTGGTCTTTGTCTCCCCCCAAGCATTTTTCCGACCCACCTAACACTGCCTCGATAGCATCAGCAAATATTCTTGCACCCTTTCTATTTAAGTGTATCCCATCCCTGTAGAAGCAATCTCTCCTGTTAACAAGTACAGTCCAGGCTGAAAAAAATTCTACCCCTTGAGCCTTGCACAATCTTTCCAGGGCCGAATTGATCGACAAGGCTCTCATCATATACTCCCTCCTATCGTGTCTGGGCAGAATACTCTGCCTGTAACTTGTGTGAAAGCTTTGGTTGGTTTGCTTCTTTTGCTAGATGATAAATTGGAAACATCCATCCGGGATGCTTTTCTAAAACGCGAACACTTGGTGTCAGTGTTCTTTGACATGGAGAAAGCGTATGACAACTTGGAGATTTGGCATCTTAAAATATCTGCATAGCCTTGGTCTTAGGGGGCAACTCCCCATTTTTATTAAAAACTTTTTAGCCAATCGATCTTTCCAAGTTCGTGTGGGATCCTCACTCTCTCGTTCCTTTAGCCAAGAGGAGGGAGTACCACATGGTTCAGTTTTAAGTGTCACGCTTTTCGCCATCAAAGTAAATTCCATCACAGAACAACTTCCTCCAACCGTAAACAGTGCCCTCTATGTTGATGACTTTAGCATTTTTTGTCAGTCGTGCAACATGAGGGTTATTGAAAGACAACTGCAAAAAGCCATTGATCGCCTTAATTCCTGGGCACTTGCTAATGGCTTCAGGTTCTCGCCGGAGAAGACCGTTTGCGTACACTTTTGTCGGAAGCGTAATCTTCATCCTGAACCTGAACTAAGGCTCGGACAAAATGTTATTCCAGTAGCGGCGAACCCAAAATTTTTGGGACTCGTATTTGATAAAAAGTTGACCTTTCTGGATCACATCCGTCAACTCCGCACAAAGTGCACAAGAGGGCTGAATATTCTGCGCTCTCTTTCCTCTACATCTTGGGGTGCGGATCGATGCACCCTACTACGCATCTACCGTGCACTTGTACGATCCAGACTAGATTACGGGTCCCTGGTATACAATTCGGCCAGAGACAGTGTACTTCGTTGGCTGGATCCTGTCCATCATCTGGCTCTCCGTACCGCTATTGGAGCATATCGAACATCTCCAGTCCAGAGCTTATACGTCGAAGGAAACGAACCGCCGTTATCGCTTCGACGTAAGCAGTTGTCTCTAAACTACGCTTTAAAACTAAAATCCCTGCCAGACCATCCTACGTGGCCATCCGCTTTTGAGCCACGATGGTAAAATTTGTACAACACCAGTAAGACTGCCAACCGACCTTTTGGTATTCGTCTCCAAGAGCTACTCAAAGAACTTAATATCAAGGTAGACAAGGTTGCCCAAACACCAAAGCAACCCCTTCCACCCTGGCATGCTCATGTCCCGGCATGTGCTTGTCCTTTAGAAATTGGCGTAAGTCGGACACTCCATCGTCTGTCTACCTGCAGCTTTATTCAGCACATCGAGCTGAACATTCTGACTTCGCGCCAGTTTACACGGACGGCTCGAAGTCGGAATCATATGTGGGATCTGCTGCTGTCTTTACAGACAACACTACATCGGAGCAGATTCCCTGTGAATGCAGCATTTTTACTGCAGAGCTGCACGCTATAGAGTTAGCCTTGGATCACATTAGTGAATGCCAATACCAACGGTTCATTTTATATTCTGACTCTCTCAGCGTGTTACAGGCTTTAATAACCGTGAGATGTAATTCTCATCCAGTTCTGTCTAGCATTCAGCAGAAGATTCACTTCCTCCGTGAACGTGAATATGATATCCGCTTCTGCTGGATTCCCAGCCACATTGGGATTAGGGGAAATGATTTGGCTGACACCGCAGCGAAATCAGCAATTCCCAATAATAATCGGTGCCTGTCAGTCCCCTATACAGACTACAGGCAAATAATACACCAAAAGATACATTCCCCATGGCAGGATTCGTGGAGTAGACAGACTGCGAATAAACTATATCGTATAAAGCCTGTAATTGAACCGTGGCAGTCTAGTCTTCGCAGGAATCGTAAGGAGGAAGTTGTTCTTGCCCGGACCCGCATAGGACATAGTCATCTGACTCATTCGTTTTTGCCGACCGGGCTAGCCGGGTGGGTAAAGTACCTGCCCGACAACCCAAAGGTCGCGGGTTCGATTCTCGCCTCGGGCTTGGATCAAAGTACTGCAAAAACCTTGGGAGGTGCAATATGGCCACAGAAGCCGATGCGCCAATAACTACCAAATCAAAAAAAAAAAAAAAAAAATCATTCGTTTTTGCTGAGGGCTGATGACCCTCCTATGTGTGAATCCTGTGGCACAATTTTAACAATCAGACACATTTTAGTTGACTGTCCAGATTTTAGCAATATCCATTTTATCGCTTTTATTCATCTGACTGAGCCGTATACACTCAGTCAGATTTTATTCGACAATGACAATGTGTCTGCTGTTTTTAGCTTTTTTAAATCAATAAAGGTTTTTACTCGTATTTAAAATTATATGTTATCGTTGTTTCTTTTATTGATATATTTTTTTATTATATATCTGGACATGGTGGCCTAACTAATTAGGTCACTGAGAGGTTAAATTTTTATACATTACCTGGTCTTGGCGCATTATAGCCTTTGTTGCTAATGCGCCAATAAAATCCAAACCAACAACAACAACAGCTAGATGATAAACCCGAGTTCTTTGTGGGTGTGGGTCCGTGCAATCCTCACCACAGACCGGCTAACTTGGCAGGGATGAAGAAAGAAGCTAACTTCTCCCAACTGCTTCGAGTGAATTCGAAACCACACCTTTTTCGCAGAATGTAGAAAGACAGCAATAATAATCGCCTTGTTATTTGAAAATGCGAAAGTATAGGAAAACAATTCTTTTAAATATCGATTATAAATGCATGAATTACAGTGATAATTCAAGTTCATGTTGTACATAATAATAAATTTAAGTGTTTACTACATAATTAATATATTAAAGAATAATTTCTTCATAATTAAGAAATTCACACAATTGCGCAATAACCAACTGAAAGAATTCTTCATAAAATAAATAAATACTAAACAAAATATAGTTAAACATGAACATTGGCGTAAAAGTTGACACACTTGGCTACGTTTGATTAGACTCGTAGAACATAATGCTGTAGGCCAATCTATTATACGTTTTCAAAACGTTCTTGAATATATGTCTCATCATGGTATTGTTTGTCCTTGAATGTTCGTTCATGATGCTGGTCTCCAGTTTTGCATGAAATGATAAAGTATATATCATCCGAAGAGTCTCAACCAGGAACAAAGTTCGATATTAACCAGAATTTCATAGTTTAATTTTAATACGAAATTAAGTAATTGATGCGTTTGAGCAATGATTATCTGCTCTTGTAAATCACGATATTAGGATCACATAACATTTGCCGCAATAGTGGAATGGATAAAATAGTTACACGTGTACTCTTTTATTGCATTTTGCATATGCCTAATTGAATCCAAACGTAGGCGTGTGTGTGTCACACACACGCCTACACACACACATAGCACAACACAAAATATGAACTTAAATTAGAACCTTATTTTTGACTTATAACCAAAGCTACACGGCCATCTGCGATGCAGCTAAATCGCAGACAAATTATTCAAAGGAAATGCGCGTTTCTTTAACAGTTAATTTTATCTGACATACAGCCTTTAAAAACCATGCCGCTGTAATAATAATGTTGACAAAAATGAACATTAGACAGCATGAAAACCGAATTTGAGATAACGCAGTTTCTTTTATTATTTAATACAGCAAATAGCAGATCAGAAGCCATTTAACAATGTTATAAAACAATAAAAGCACAGTAGTGTATTTCCAAACAAATATGAAATTTAAAGACATTAAAATTTTTCAATATTTAATTTTTCTACTAAGAGAAAAACATATAAAATATCATAATAAAAAAGGAACGACATATAGAATGCATGTTAAAAAGTTTTTAATATCAAGTCAAGCCAAAATATTTATTCAAGTATAAATTCAGAAGTTGTTTTGTAAATCAACTGAAACTCTTAAAATGGATCCATCAACATAATGGAACCTAATTTAATTTTGGCAGCAGCGCATAATCATTTATTAAATTAAGATGTTGTGGAAATGATGAATAAGCACCTTATTAATAAGAATTTAAAACTAATTCAACGGATCGCAGAAGATATTTTAGAATTCTTATTTGAATTGGTTCATGTTGAACAGGGCCAACGAGGAAGGGCTCAGAACAGGACAACCGAATTCAAAAATTTGTAAAATTAAGATAATATATAGAACGTTGGTCTAGTTATCATATATAAAGGAAAATTAAATCTTTTAACGAAGCCCATTTTATAATACTCCTAAAATCTCAAGAATGTGTTTAACAAAGGTAAAGTTATAACTACATGTAATTTCGAAATCCACGATTTATAATATGATATTGGGATTCCTTTGATTGTGCTATAATCTGCAAGAAAATTTCTGATTTACCATAATTCAGACATTTCCTTACAACTTTTGTGAACAAAGTTAAGTTTTCCTCAGTTTAAATAATTTGATTAATATATGACGTTTGTAATCTTATTACTAGCAAATGAAATAGAATTATTCTCTTAGTTGCATTCTCGAATAGTCAAATTAACTCATAAAACATTAGCATTAATTTAAAACATTAACTCATAAGCCGCTAAATAATATAACGTTGATGTATGTTATTCCCATACGCTGTCTGAAACTGTTTCGCTACTGTTAAATTTAGCCGCTGTCTTAAACTACAGCTACTGAAGTAGAACTAGCTGGTGTGTTTGTTCACCGTTTGCTGTTAAATAATACATAATCTTACCTACTACATCGAGATATCCTACTTGACTTTTCATCGGCACAGTATTGATTTGACACATGTAACCACCAGTGTCAGACTCTTGTACGTTGTTGATGTGCAACACCCAGTTGCGGTGGTCGCTATGGCTTAAGTTAATCCGATAATTCCTCGTGATTACATGGCGGTGAATAGTAAGAATTGTTTTACTCTCGACTCGAAGCCATGCCACCTAAAAGAAAAGGGCAACATATGAGTACAGACGTTCATTTATTCGTGGCTCTCATGAAATTTGGATTAATCAGCTCTTATATTGTTTTTAAATATGATTTCTTCAAACATATTTCTTAAATTGAAATTCTTGAATAATAATGGTATCAAACAATTTAATACAATTCATATGATTTAATAATCAGCGTATCAAAAACGACAAAGCGTTAAATCAGTGATCGCGCTATTTATATTATTTGCCATTCACTGCATTATTTCTGCAATGAAATTATTTTTTATGGAGTTTCAACACAGTGCATGATGGAAATGTGTGACGGGTGGAAAGACATTAACAATCATCAAAAATAACATTGAATGCCATTGAAAGTGTGACAGACCTTAGTCGTTTTCTGCATAGAGGAAAGTTATCTGTGATGGGAAAGAAAATTATTGGTGTATGACGGGTTAGTTTCTCCTGACCACAGAAGATGACATGTTCTTTACTGTTCAGTGTAAGATGTGCAATAGCTATTTTGAATACCAAAACTATTTTTAAAAGCTGATATTTCTTAACAGTTAAACCAAATAATGTAAACCCTACAGCCGCGGTGTGACTATTTTAACAATCGCATGGGGTGTCGAATTAAAAATGGAGCAGCAGCTGAAGATGTAACTAAAACTGTTTCATCATGCGTAATCTCGCCGAAAATGCTACTGGATTAATAAGTACATTTGAACACTTTTGCAGCAAAGCATATTAGTAAGCTTCTAATAAGTGAAAACGAGATCAATTGGAGAAAAAGGTAGAATAGTGGAATCGGCAATTTCTACAGATTATTAGAAGCAGGGGGGTAAGGGATAAAGTGCCGTCAAAGGACGCCTCACTGTGTGTAGAAAGAATGATAACACAACAGAAGATAAAACAATTAAGATATCACTGGGAAGCAGGGTTAATAGTGTAAGTGAAAAAAAAAAAAAAAAAAGAAAGAAAGTGAAGACCTTTGCCTGACTATGTGGACTGAGAAAGCGTCTGACTATAATGCAAAACGCGCTGTTGAAGACTGGGCGGAAAGGATGTGATGATTTGCAGTTTCGTCGTTTTAACTGCGGGGAATAAGCCAAACCAATTTTTCCTAATCTGTATTTAGAAGATCTCTTTATTTTATAAAGGAATTTCTACGTTTTATATAGTATTTCCTTGATAATTATCTTGTATTTTACAGTAAATCTTAAAAATAAGTCTGAACTGCAAAATGCAAACGAATGATATAGTATTAACTTGCAGTGGTGTCAAGCCAATTGTCCTTGGACGGCGGAAAAGTGGAAGCAGGTCCCGCAGAGAGGCGAGTCACGTTTCATAGGTGTTAGACAGACCTTCAATATATTTGAGGAGACGATGTTATTGTGACGACTTCTTGTGGATCGGACGCGGACGTTACTGTAGTGTCAAAAACGATCAGTTGTGATTTGTGCACTGATATCTTGGACGGTATTGCAGTAACTACATTCTGGCAGTTTATGAAAATGGGTCCTCTGTTCCAGCATGATAATTCTCCATCCCACACAGTGAGAAACTGTTTAAAAAATGGTTTCAGAAAAATAAACACTGTATGTTGCGCCAAGAACCAGGTCTGAATCAGTTTGATTGAATGTGTTTTAGATTTACTGGAACACCATCAGGGCGTGGCCAATATGCCTCTCTTCTACAGCTGATTTGGCATCTGGAGTAAAGAAGGGACATGACTTCCTGTGTACGGGACTGGAAAGTGTTCCATCACAAATCGATGCTTCATTGGGTGAAAGATGAGTTACTCTAAATTTTACATTAAAGCACGTGTTCTGATAAAGATTATAGCGTCACACCGAATACTTGGTTTGTATTATATATATTCATATACAATCGAGTAACAAAAAAAAAATTCCTAACTTTCCCGAACAAACTGACTGTTTTATTGAATCATATCAACTGTTTTTCCATATGACGCTCGATTTATTTAGGTGTTTATTATAATCAAATAATCAAAATTCTTATACTAAATACAAATAGAAATTATGGATATTAAAAATAATCATAATTTCGATGTGGTAGAAAGTTGCCTTTCTGCTGCCTAAATCATGTTTTCTGAAGCTGCTCGACTTGACCACAACCACACACAGAGAGAGAGAGAGAGAGAGAGAGAGAGAGAGAGAGAGACTGTTAGCACAGCTTCACACCAAAACATTTAAGCAATGCTTTTTTTTTTTTCGAGTCCTCGACTGAATCATGGGATTTTCTCTTTTGTAAAACATGGAAGCCTGTTTGTTGTATAATAGCAAAATTATGCAATTTACAAACACAATATACTGACGCCTCATAGCTTTAGTTGACTTTGCTCAAATTACAATGATTATTGAATATAGTTTTATTATCTCTAACATATCAAAGCATGTCAGTTTTCATTTTCATTTTAGGATCTGAAGAACCTATATAAATAGATTGCACAATTCTAGGTATTTAGCTAGATAGCATTTAAGGATCATCGCCATGATTTCGTCAGCAAATTCCTATTCTGTATGCCTGTTGAGGTAGCTAGTCGCAGGTGGAGTTCGCAACTTCATTATAGCTATTTTATTACCGTGGAAGTAACAGATCAGTTTTTGCGGCTACACAGATTTACTCATGCAATATCATACGGTTGACCATGGATGTCATCAAAGGACTACAGTTAACGTTCACCGTGGCTTTAGAAATTCCTGGACCTCCCAGCACCATTTTTAATATGATGCTTACTATTATAGTGACAATGTTGACAGGCTTGATAACTACCTTTAAGCCCCCCAGGCTAACCATGTTTATTATTTACTCACTTTTAATTTTAAACATTATCTTGCATTGTTAAAAAATCAGAAAAGATTAAAACTAAGATTTTCTACACATAAAAAGCATAGATTTGCGAGAATATTGTGGGTTTCCAAAAAATTGTTCGAGAAAGTACTAAAGAGTGATAATATAACTGACTTCAAATTCAAGTCATTTACATTTTTTATCCAAGGAAAGTTTTAGGGATTACCATAATTATAATTAGTAGTGCATAGTAATAATGCTACACCAATAATTCGTATTCTGCATGAATTGCAGATTATCCCATGATGGTTGTTCTTTCAATAACCATGGAAGAGTATATTTTGAGCATCAGTTCATGCAATTCCGTTCATCTTTCAGAAAAAAAAAAAGCAAATTCAGTTGGACAATATCCGGACAGGAAAGAAACGGAAGAAATCGATATTTCCAAAGATCAGCCATGAAAGAATTTTAAAGAAGTTTATCATCTTAGTTTAAGATTGAATGTCTCGATTTTCATAGCAAAATGGAAACGTATGAGGATTAGTGTTTTGACATAGATATCTCCTGATATGGAAAAGATCTCCCAGACAGCGGCATTTGAAAATTTTAAAGGACACTAGTGGCAGATGTGAAGAAAATGTTTTGTATTTATTTAGAAATATCCTAAGAAGATTTATGCTCTTGAGCTTCGCTGAGATCAGTGGAAGGTAGTTTCTTAGTAGTTACACTTAATGTTTGGATGTTTGGGCAGTAGTAAGTTTTCCATTATAGGTTCTACTTTTTGTGCATTCACCATCAAGAAAGCACTGTTCACTATATCGGTAGAAGTAATATTTTTCAAAGCTTTTTCTCTTCGAAAATTCCAGAAGTTTTCATATATTTCATTCCGCTTCGCATATGAAAAAGAGAGGTAAATCCAGTCCAGATGGATGACGTGAAACCTCACTCTCACAAGTGATATTTATTTACTTAAGAATAAACTTCCATACACGAAAAATAATGTTTACCCAAGCCATAGGTAATAAATCAATAACGTATAATATTGTGGATGTATATTATAATTCATGCGGTGCAGTTCTCAGTCATCAACCCATGCAGTAATATTGTCCCCTTAAACGCATATTTTTTTTGTTCCAATTATGCAGTTTAAAGAGAAATGAAATTTATTCAATGCTTTTCTCCCTGAACTGAATAAATTTTATTCCAAAATTTACAAATTGACGTTAGTGAATTGAATAAAATGGATAAACCAAAATCCTGGACAAATAATTCAATAAAACAAAGTGATTGTTTTAGTTATTTGCTCATTTTCAAAATAAAAAAATGAAATTGCATTATAAGAATTTCAAAATCTTGTATTAAAATTGTAATACTGTATAAACATTTTTAAAATATAATTGTCTACATACTCGGAATTCGTGAACCATCTACGAGGAAGGTAAAAAATTAAGGGGAGGCGAGAATACCGAGATGATCATAGGCCTAGTCATCCAGTTCTATGCAATGGTGCGGGTGAAAAAAAACGGGAGGGAGAAGAATTCTTTGAAGTATTTACATACTTTAAAGTGCTTTTCTTCCTCACCCTTACAGTGAAGCATTAAGAATACAGAGCCATTTACTTCGTCTCCAACGCTAAGTTTTTGTCTCTTATTTCTCAAGGGCGTAGTTGAAGCAAACATCAAACAGTCATATGATGGCGATTTGGTCTTCGAGCACGCGCACAAGGCGCATATTATTATTACTGTTCATAGTTATTTTCTTTAAATTGTTTTTAATGTATACGTTTTATTCGTTTCTTTGAGTAAAGTGGTTTATAATAAAATAAAATATCATAAGCAATAAGTGGAGGGTGCAACTTCATCTTAGACCACACTCCAAAAGAGCTACACTGCAGCAGGATAGCAATAAGTAAAACATTGAGATGAGTGGAATGGTTAATATGATTCATGGTTAATATCACTGAATTATTAATATATTCAGTGTTATAATTGAACACTGTTCAATTATAACACTGAAATATCTTGATTTTATATATATATATATATAATCATGATCCAATTACTACAATAACGTGATTTACCATTGTTTTTGGTATAAAAGTTAATAAATTGTCATGTCCTTTTATACCTGATTTTTGCGCGAATTCAATTTTTATTACTTTATCTAAATGTATTTTTAATTGCAAATCATATTTGGTTAGAAGCAAGAGCAATTATAAAAAAATTTCCATGACAATCCTGAAAATGAATCGTGTAATGTATATGCTGCTTCAGCTGCACATCCTATATAGTTTGAGACATTCCTTTCAATTAGTTTAATAACATCGACAACCCTTTCCATTACTTGTCCGTTATTTTTAATTTTAATTTTCCTTGTTGTCTGGGCATATTTTCTGAAAATAGCAAGTTTTCAATCCCTTTGTCCTTAGAATTTATATTCGTGTTCAGTGATTCTTTAATGGATATGTTTTAAGTCTTTCATGATAATACATCTGTTTCAGATTCCTTGCTGTAAGCCAAACATATTGTACAGTATAATGCATTTTTTGAAATATTATATGGTAATCAATAACGTTGAGAACCTTTTTTTTTTTCTAAATATCTTTTTTGATGAAAATGGCAGATGATTATCTTCCGGGGATGAATTTTATGAAACTGAAAAAAAGAAAGATATTTTGTTTCTTTTCGTTCGTACAAAATAATTATTAAGTTCGTCAATTTGCTGCATGAGCTATATCTCAGTTATTTCTAGATAGTTTTAGTGCCAATTTCCATATTTGTAGAATATATATTTTGAATCTTCGACTTCTGTTAATTTATTTGTTTGTTTCTTGTTGTGGTTTTTCTTGAATCACTGAAGAGGGCTTCTCAAAATCGGCTTTCAATTAGCGCAGTTATTTCTGCTTCATTAATAATTCTGTTTTGTGATTCTTGCTCATTGTCTGAAGAAACTGTTGTAACTAAGTCAGTAATTTATAATAATACTTACTTTATTTTTAATTTGCGTAATATAATTATTTCTCACAATTTTACTAAAGACAAGAATAATCCTCCAAATTACTTTCTGTTCTCTTTCATACAAATTTAAATTTAAGTTGAACACATGCAGTGCCGTGACTGTTGCAAGAGCAAGAGGAGCTGTTTTTGTATAACGTTAACTGCAACATTATTTCCTAAACAATGATATTAATTGCAGTAATTGCACAGCACTCGTTCGCTATTACAATGTTTTCAAAAATCAAAAAAAATTATGAATCATATTTTGATTACATAATTTTTTTTAATAAAATAACATTTTAAAATGTCCTTGTTAACATTTGAATTGTGCGCAAGAAAAATATTACTTTTGATAGAGAGATGATGGTTTTTGATGTTTATGACGCTCAACCGGGAAATTTTATTGCGTCTAGATTACCAAATCCGCACGTGCCACACCATTCTGTGAACAAGTACAGAAATTTTCAATTTATATGTGGTGGATTTGGGATATTTCGTTACTTTTTAAGGTAAGTTATTTATTATGAATAAAATCCCCATGATATTTCGTAATAGTTTTCAATCACAAATATTTTCCATTAACAAACACAACAGATAAACAAATCTTTACTGCTTATATTGTCTTAGTCATTCCATTTCAGCTAGAGGTCCTGGATTGATGTAGTTTTACATTAGCGCTTTCACCGTAGCTCATTGGCTGTAATATGTGACCTTCCACAAACAGATAGGTACAGCTTCGAATACCGTTAGTGACGCGAGAAATTTTTATACTTTTTCACAACTTGTCTGTTAGTTGGCTTCCGGAGAAGGTTTCATACTTTTCCCCCCTCTGGAAACTCAAGTTTTATGTTTAGCAAATAATCATATCGACCGAAGAATTCGAGCAATTACAGACATAATGCACTGATACCTCATAGCCTTAATTGCTTTGGCGCTTGACGCACACATACCTTACAATACCTCCATGTTCCTATCTTCGAGGTACGCTTATTATCTGTCGGCTGTCTGAAGAAACTAAATTGCATCAGTTTTCAGTTACACCTTAGAAGCGCCATCTTAGAAGAAATAAAAGATTCACAAACAAATTTAAATTCAGCAACTATTAAGAGAGGAGTGTTAACAATTTAATTATTACACTAAGCACCCACACACCGCTCAGTTTAATAACGAACCGATGGATCTGAGAGTTCAAGCGCGAGGGTACAGAAGTACACACTCTTTGATTGACCGTGGTCGAACCCCAAGTGATTTCAGTATGGTAATATTCTCGTATCTATATTGTGAACTCCTCTGAACTTATCCGATAATTTCTGAATAAAAACAGTAAATTAATTTATTCAGTTATTATAAAGATATGTGATTTCACAACCGTAGATTTTTTTTTATAAAAAAAATATCAATCAGAGAACTCAAACTTAAATACCGGGTTAAATTAGAGATGACTCCACAAGCATACTGATTGTTGAGCCGTCCTTGATCTCAGGTCAGATGGTACAATTTGCGTAAACCCTAACATAATTAAGTTGCTTCGAAAGCAACTTAATTTTGTAAAGAATGTACTAACAGCCCAAGCCGTATAACATAGAAAGTATAAACAAACCATTATCTATCTGACTTTACATCTGCTGGTCTCACTACTAGCAAGAAGTTTCATGATTTTGAATAACAGTTAAAATCATAAAGTTGTGGTCGCAATGAATGAAGTAAGACTGATAACCACAATTATTTTGGACTATGGATATGGTTCTGCTCAAATTTCAGGGAAATTGGACAAGGAGAATTTCACTTCGCAGGTGTGGGATCTGTTCAAACCCCTTAATATATCAGGAAAAAGTCGCATCTACCAGACGGTTTTTTACCAGCTTCAAATTTACAAATGCCTGAATGTAGATCTTAAATTTATTAAGAATAACAAATATATGCCTTATACTGAGTTATCTCTTAGTGATCGAGACAAGTTGTGGATACCTCGTGTTTTTGCGTTGCAGAAAGATACTAGAGGGATAAATTTGTGGTCGTCGAGTGCATGCCTTTTGTAATACCTCGAACATGGAAAGAGCCGACAAATCAGCATGAAGAAGGTCATTGTATGGCGTGCATATATAAAAGTTTCGAAATGTCAGTAAATCGAAAAGTTCTAGTGTATCCCAATATACCATCGTTAATTTTCTCATGCAAAAGTGAAAGGTAACAAAAGTAACATAGTCGCGTCACAGGAACTTGAAAAAAAAAAAAAAAAAAAATGGCTGAAGCTAAGCGAAATGCCAGGCAGCCATTTCGCTTTGTAGTGAATGGCTTTTAGTGACAAAGGGTGAAAATTACGAACAACTAGTTGGCAACTTTCTTGGAAATGATGGGAAAAAATGGGATGCAGAATGTCCATCTTTTACTTCGCATTTTCTTGGATTTTTTACACCAGACTCGGGCAATGTTAGTAAGGAGCGTGGGGAGAGATTCCCACCAGGATGTAGAGTCAGTGCAGAAGAAGTAGTAGGAAGGGTTGGATGATCACCTTACCCGGAAAGAGGTAAAGGCGTTATAATGTACATTTTTAAGGAATTTTTTGACAAATAAATGAGGGTTTCTATATGTGGTTTTTAATCTTGTTGTTTGCTTGTAGTAAATCTTAATGTACATTTTTAAGGAATTTTTTGACAAATAAATGAGGGTTTCTATATGTGGTTTTTAATCTTGTTGTTTGCTTGTAGTAAATCTTGAAAAAAAGCCGTGAATTAGGGTTGAAATTGAAAGTGTCTGCAATTCTGCCCAGACACGATAGGAGGGAGTATATGATGAGAGCCCTGTCAATCAATTCGGCCCTGGAAAGATTGTGCAGGGCTCAAGGGGTAGAATTTTTTTCAGCCTGGTCTGTACTTGTTAACAGGAGAGACTGCTTCTACAGGGATGGGATACACTTAAATAGAAAGGGTGCAAGAATGTTTGCTGATGCTATCGAGGCAATGTTAGGTGGGTCGGAAAACTGCTAGATTGGGGGGATACAAGGACTAATAGATTAACAGTAGCCACTGGCAGAGGTGAAAGTGATTCTTGCACTGCTTCTATTGGAATGAGCCGCAGCCTGGAAAATAAGATGCAGGATATTTCAGAGACTGCTGGGAATCATTGGGGTACAAGTAAACACATGGGTTGTGTTAGGGTAGCTAAGAAAAAGAACAGGTGCATGTATACTTGTGTGTACACCAATGCTAGGAGTTTAGTAAATAAATTTGATGAATTTGAGGTATTGCTCAAAACATCAAAGGCAGATATTGTGGGGATTTCAGAGACGTGGTGTCACACAGATATAAGAAATGCAGAACTGGAATTTGGGGAGTACAATGTGTACAGAAAGGATAGACAGGATAGGAAGGGAGGAGGGGTTATGCTATTAATTAAGAAACACATAAAATCCAAGGAAGTGAAGCCAGTCGACATCGCTGGACAGTGCAGTGTCGAGTCAGTTTGGTGTGACATAAGCATTGGGAGATCAAAATTGAGAGTAGGAGTGTGCTATAGGCCTAATGACTCTGATGAGTATAATAAGAAACTGTTCGGAGAAATAGAGTGGGCCAGTAAATCAGAGAGTCTTATAATGGGGGATTTTAATTTCCCAGATATTGACTGGAATTTGGGGGCTGGTCACTCACACAGTAGCAAGGCTTTTGTGGATTTATTGGATGATTGTTTTCTACATCAGCATGTTCGGGAGGCAACTAGAGGGAGTAATACTCTTGATTTGATTATCAGTAGTGATTCTTCATGCATTAAGAATCTGCAGATAAATGAACCACTTGGTGGCAGTGATCACAGTGTGCTGAAGTGGGAGTTACTCAAAGAGGTAACTACCATTAGGGGTAAAGGGAAGGGGTATTGCTTTCGTAAAGGCGACTACAATGGACTGAGACAGTATTTAAATTCTATACAGTGGGATCAACTGATGATATTGCCAACAGCAAATTCAAAATGGGAAGCATTCAAAGAACTTATCTTGGAAGCTACTAGGCTTTACATACCAACTAAGAAATATTGTTCAAGGTTTAGGCCTAAATGGTTGTCAGATGAACTAATGAGGCATATGGCAGAGAAGAAAAATGCATGGGATACATACAAATTAACACGTGACACGGATGCCTATGATAGATACAAGTTGATCTGTAACCAAGTTACAAAGGAGGTTAGGCAGGCGAAGGCAGATTACGAGAGATCCTTGGCAAGGGATGCGAAGAAAAACAGCAAAGAGTTCTTTACTTATGTAAACTCTAGAAGGAAGGGGATGAATCAGATTGGTCCACTTGAGATCGATGGGTCAACTGTTGATGACCCTGCTCGGGTAGCTAACAAACTAAATGAATATTTTGCTTCGACATTCACACATGAGGAGTTATTCAGCGAGGGGAATGCCAGAGGTGTATTCAACTCTAGCAGTAAGCTAGAGAATCTTGTAATAACTGAGAGCAAAGTGGAGGAGAAATTGTTGAAGATAAACACAAGAAAGGCACCTGGGGTGGATGGGATCTATCCAGTTATATTAAAGGAGGCAGCAAAGGAGGTAAGCAAACCCTTAGCCATAATTATGAGAGCTTCCTTGGACTCAGGGGAGGTACCCATTGACTGGAGATGTGCAAATGTGACCCCAATTCACAAAGGGGGATCAAAGGCTGACACAAGTAATTATAGACCTGTGAGTTTAACTTCTGTTCCCGGAAAATTAATGGAGGCACTGGTGAAAGAAGCACTGCAGGATCATCTAGACAAGACTTCAGTTATAGCTAGGACACAGCATGGTTTTGTTAAGGGGAAGTCTTGCCTGACCAATTTGATTGGATACTATGATGCAGTCACAAAAGAACTGGATGCAGGGAATAACTTTGATATTATATACTTGGATCTTAGAAAGGCTTTTGATACTGTTGCACATGGAAGACTGCTGCACAAATTGGAGCAGTGTGGCATTGGAGGCAAGTTGCTGCTATGGATAAAGGGGTGGTTGAGGGGGAGAAGACAGAGAGTGGTAATCAATGGACACTGCTCATCGTGGACTAATGTTATTAGTGGAGTCCCTCAGGGTTCAGTATTGGGGCCTTTATTGTTTTCTGTATTTATAAATGATATTGATGATGGTATATCAGGCTTAATGTCCAAGTTTGCAGACGATACGAAGGTTGGCAGGGTTGTCAAGGACACTACTGACACTATGCTGCTGCAACAGGATTTGGAAAGGTTGAGCAGATGGGCTTCGAGGTGGCAAATGAAGTTTAACATTGACAAATGTAAAGTACTACATATGGGAAACAGCAACCCCAGAGCAACGTATCAACTCTGTGGTACTACACTGACAGTGGTAGAGAATGAAAGGGACCTGGGGGTGGTGGTGCAGGCAGATATGAAGTTCTCTGAGCAGTGCAGACGAGCTGCAAGAGTAGCTCATGGTGTATTGTCAATGATATATAGGAATTTTTCTAGCAGGGATAAGGAGGTGATTATTCCCTTGTATAAGGCAATGGTCAGGCCACACCTAGAGTACTGTATACAGGCCTGGAGGCCTCATTTCAGGAAGGATGTAGAGCTGCTGGAACGAGTACAGAGAAGGGCAACTAGATTGGTGAATGGGACAAAGGGGTTCTCTTACGAAGAAAGGCTTAAGTTTTGCAAATTACAGTGTCTGGAAACTAGGCACCAGCGGGGTGATCTGATAGAGGTGTACAAAGCCTTGAATGGTTTGAGCATGCTCAATGCTGATGGGATTCTTCCTCTAGCTCAGAAAAATCACCTGAGAGGGCATAAATTCAAATTGAGGAAAGACAGATGTAGGATAGATGTGCGGAAATTTGCCTTTAGCCAGCGGGTGGTTGGTGGGTGGAACAGACTTCCATCCCTTGTCGTGGAAGTTGATAGCCTAAATAAGTTTAAGGCTCAGCTGGACAGGTATTTCGAACGAACAGAGGGGTGAAGTGGAAGTGGTTATTTTTATTTATTTATGTTACTTTTTTTTTTTTTTTTTTTTTTGGCTGATGCTGCATAAGCTTGCTTTCTTGCATCAAATGCCTCTACTAATGCTAATGCTAATGCTAATGCTAATACTCTATTTTGTACAGGAGTTAAATTTTGTTAATAAATCGGATATTGTTATTACGTATTTACTTTCTTTTAATATCAGGATAAACCATTGATATTGTTCAGAAACTAAGGTAATATTCAAAATCAGTACACTCCTAATTTATAAATAAATAAACAAAGAAATGCAGATGAACGGAACTGGTCTGAAAGTTTGTTATGTAGTGTAACCAGTAACTTTTATTTTATATTCATAAAGTCATTCCTGGAATTATCTGTCATATCACGTCAGTGTAGATTGATGCCAACAAACAAAACAAAAAAAAAAAAGAAAGAAAACGAAAGAAATTCGTAGCACGACTGAGCTACGAATTCGTAGCATTTCCTTATCACTCGTTTTACTCGCTTCTCATCACGCTAATTTTTATTACCCGCCTATTTCTTATCAAAAATTTTCTTAGCAAATTCCACAAAGCCAAGGTATGACCATAGCACCAAATTATTAAACATAAAAAGTCTCTGTTTATATTCTTTCTGCTCTAGAGAGAAAGACAACTTGCTTCCAAAGTTATACAATAAATGTTTGTGTAAGTTTGCGAAAATATTTCAGAAAAACTAATTAACTTGCTCTTTGCATAATCGCCTTTTATGCTGCTGTAGAAAGTGAAGTTCTAAATCACTTTGACAGCCTTAATTAGCTTCGCAATATAAGCGAATCTCTCTCTCTCTCTCTTTCTTATTCGTTTACTCCACTTCTCCTAACTTTAAGGTAAAGGCTTCTCTCTTTCAACTGGAACGATATTGGCTAAACTTCTATGCGTATCTTCAGTCAGTGAAAACGTTGAGTATATATATATTTTTTTTCTTTCTTGACGATTTCATTTTAATTTCACTGAAGAAAATTCCTTTTATTTTCTGGATATAGCGCTAGTTTTTTTTCTTTTTTTTTTTTTTTAACTTAATCCAAGACAAGTTCTTCAAAGCTTCAACTGAGAATCAGTGCTTTATTTTTTCACTGATATATTTATTTCACAGGATAATACTTAGTCGCTAAATCAACAGTCAAAAATGTATGCCTAATACATAAATAACCTTAACATTGATATGTCAGTCTGGGAAATGTTTTAAAAAGCGGAGCTCCTAATATGTGAAAAGTTGCTGCAAAGTTAACATTACTTCAGCAATCTTGAAAACGAACTACCTAATGCACGAAAGTGGGAGATTACCGAAAGAAATTTGTTGTTTTAGTTAAGTGTTTTCCATATTAACAACTGTGCAGAAATACATGTTCTCTTAAGAAAGATTTGTATAACCCCTTAAGTGACCAAATTTTATAGTTGCAATCGTCAACTGAAATTTTAAGAAATTTCTTTCGATTTCTTTGAGTACAACTATTTTCATATAACACCGAACTCGAGAAAGCCGACAACATATCATTAGCACAAAATTAAAAAAGAAAAACAAAACGTCAGGGAGCAATATGTGTAACCCCTCAGTCTAAGCGCTACAGTGATATTGATCCTTTATTCAGAGAAGATGATAATCATACAGGTTTATTATTCTGATTTATCTATTGTTATTAGATTCGTCCTTCAATTGCGATACCAAAACGTTTGCTCAGTCAGTCTCCTTTGACCTTCGGTATTCAATTACAAATTTCCGCGGAATAGATAAATAATCAACAAAAGTGAGCTATGGAAACGGAGGAATATGAATTTTTGATGTCATATGTGAACAGCGTTATTGAAATAGGACTGCTGAGGTAAACCGAAGCGTTACATTCAGTTACCAGTAGATTTTGCTGCCATTTTAATAAGAGGCTTGAAGATGGATTGTACTCCACTTTCGTAGAACGAAAAACAGCTTATACAACTTTAATGTATTAATGAATAAAGGGTGACTCTGGTAGTAATTTGATATGCTGGGTTTATTCAATATTTCCCCTTTTGAAGTGTATGATCACCTGTATATTTTCGTAACTATTGCAACACCTGAAAGGAATAATCTACCGGACCGAAAAATTTATTCCGCACTGGCTCACAAAATGTACCTTTCCTTTCAATGGAAAACGCTACTAAAGAAAAACACGCCCACGTTCAATTCTTTTTTCTTTTTTTTCACTCTATCGCTTGTAATTTATTATATAGCAAGTATGGTATTTCTAGAACCTAAAAACTTCAAGGCGTGGCGCTGTCATGCAATCCCCTGATTAAGCAATAGAGTCCATCTTTTCATATCCGATATGGAGTCATAGAGACTAGGGGGATGGGCTCCATCATTGCCAGTTCCGATTAGACCCGAACTTAACGTGGCAGAAGGCTGAAGATAGAAGCTTATGGTCCAAAGCGCCTTTGTGTGTGTGTCGAAGGATAAAAGTAACAGAGGTCTTGTCGCATTTACCTTGTTAGGAAAGCCTTACCTTTACCTTAAATAAATCTCTTTACGTTCAAGTTGGTAGCTATGGCACGCGGAAGCTATCAATCGCCCAGTCTTCAATTAAGTGTCACTGATAAGGGATCGGGATCACGTGTAAAGAGCTCGCCGTCTGCGAACAAGGCACACCTCGTGACGGCCTAATGAGCGAAGGATTAGCAAGTGTTCTGTTTTCTCCATATTAGAAGAGTCGGTAATTGCCAAGTTTGTCGACATTCTTACAGAGAAAGGCTTTGAATGGGTTCAATATAATTAAAGAAATATTCCAAGTTGAAAATTCAGACATCGGAGAATTTTAAATCAATAGTGATTAGTATCAGTAAAGCCAAATGATGCACGGAAGCGGGCTTTTTGCCTTTGACCTTTCATGCATCAGTTGGCCGTACAGTAATATAAATAATTATTATTAAATCACAATCATATGATATCATAAGCCTATGTTGCTAATGCTCCAAAAATCATAAACTAGACCTATTATATCATAACAGTCATATTCTGTTTTATTATAATAAAAATAAAACAGAATATCCCTACTGTTCCATTCACACAAATTAAACATTCAGTTTTTGCTTTGAACTTAGTCACAGTGCCTCCAATGCACGACAACCAGCTGCCCATAGATGAACTTCGAGATTCAGTCTTCTGTTATTCCCTAAGATTTTGTTTTTGTTCTCTCCTTCTTTCTCACGAGGGATAAAAGATCTTCTCCGTTCATTTACTTATCCCTTCAGCGGTTTATATACCTTAACTATATCTCCTCTTAGAACTCTAAAGTAGAGAAGTTGGATTATGCAGTCCACAAGTTCTGTCTCTTTTTAGGCGGTCTCCAGTATATAATATTCCAATTGCGGTCTAAAAAAGGAATGTCCTTCTCCCTTCTAAAAAGGTGCTATAAATCATAGAAAGGACACCATGCCTTAATAGCTTCCTGTTTAGAATAAATGGAAAATACTATGTCAGATTAAATCGTAACACCAGGCTTTTTATTTCACGAACCACTTTTAGTTACTTCCCCCCTATAACGTGACACCGAGATGTATGTTCTCCAAATACATTTAACGTTAAAAGGAACTTTAAAATTTTGTTAGAAGCATTAAACGTTAGCTTCCATTTTCGGACGCTTTTTGAAACAACATGGAGTGATTAGAATTGTTAAACACCCAACCCATCTTAAAATTATCATTATCAAATTGTGACAGTTTATTTTGGGTACCCATTTTTTTTTTTCATTTGTAAGAATTAGAAATATGAGGAGACCTAATACAGAGTCCTGAGCGTCCCCACTTATTACACTGGTCTGCCCTGAAGACTGACCATTTATGACAATCGGCTGTACTTTAGCCAGCCAGCTAGCCTAATATCTTACTAGTAATTCGGTATTCATCCAGTTTATATGGCAGTCTTCCATATAAACCGGAAGAAGACTGAATGCG